>NC_079516.1:50040899-50341529 GCF_000801105.2 Raphanus sativus
TTTTGTTTTTGGGTTGATTTAGGCTGAAGCAGCTGCTGAGGCTACAGATCCTTTGCAAAAGGGTAAGAAAATAATTCAGTCTCTCTATCTTTGCTTGCTATGCCATAGTTCTTGTTCTTGTTCTGTGTAATGGTCTTATTTTTTTACAAAACTCATATAATAATAATTATCTCTGCTCATGTTTATTATTAAGTTGAGTTATAGAAGAAGTTAGTTAGGTTATCCTGAACTATATTCTGCTACTTTCGAACTTGTTTCTTTTATTTTTTCTTGAAGCAGAAAGAGAGTTGGAGACAGAAGTTGATAGTCGGAAGAGGCAGAAACAGGTTATGTTTTTTGTCTTAATAATAATATTGTACACGTGCTTAGTTGATCTACATGTCTTTAATTAATTGCAAATAATAATATAAATCCTTGGTTCGTTGTACAGGAGGAGGAAGAAACCGCAGAGAAGAAGAAACGGTGTTGTTTTGGCACTAAAGATGCAAAGGGAAACGATGAGCGTACCATTTTCGTCTCGGGTTTTGATAATAGCGGTTCTAGGGATGAGATCAGGAGCGCACTGGCTAAACATTTCAGTTCGTGTGGAGAGTTGACAAGGGTGTTTGTTCACATCGAGTGTAAAACCGGTGTTTCCAGAGGATATGCTTTTATTAATCTGAAACAACGTGGTGGTGGTGAGGAGCTTGAGGCGGCGTTAACTCTCAATGGAAGCGACTTGGGTGGTCGGAAGCTTCTCGTTACAATGGCTAAAAGTAGAGACGAATACTATGGTCACTTTAACTATACAGGCTGTGAAATTTGTCGTGCTATGTTTGCTGCCGGCCGTTTGAAAATGTACAAATGGAAAAGGGAAACTGGTGGTGGCCAATTCATTTCATTGTAAGTCAAACTTCTGATTGTGACTATTCATTTTTGTCAACGTCTTTGTCTTGTTATTAATTTGGTGGTCTTAATGGTATTGCAGCTCTCCAGAATTTGAAGAAAAGTTTCGTCTTCGTAAGAAAGAATTAATGGCGTCTCCCGAGTTTCGTCTTGCTTCGAAAGAAATAATGGCGTCTCGCAAGATGGAGAAGTCTTTAAACAAAAAAAAAAAAAGATGGAGAAGTCTAAAACCAAGATGGAGAAGTCTAAAACCAAAGACGGCTAATATCTCGACTAGCTCCATCAACTGCTTTTTGTTTAATATTATCTCTATGTGCTATTTAATTTTTTTTTTTTTAAAAACATATATTATGCTATTTTGGCTGCATTGTTTATGCTTCAAATCAGACTATGAACTTTTCTTTTATAAAGCAAATGTTATTTAGTTTTCTTTTTGTTGTTTGTAAAATGTATCAAATACTAGATAATCAAAAACTTCAAAATGTGAACATGTCATTGGCAATACCAACAGCGAACAGAATATGTCGTGAGAAATATAATCTCAATCGACAAGAGGCCTCCAAGATTGGTGATATAATGTGTCTTAAAGCCTCAGGCAACACCAACCCAGCCTAGAAGGTGATCACGGGAAAGTAGGAACACCTCCGAGGTTACAAAATTTAAAATGGTGGAAGCCTAGAAGGTCATGGAGATGACCAGAGTAAATATTGAGGAAGATTAAAACATTGAAGAAGATTGTTTATTAGGTTTTTGAGATGAATACTATTGCCACGTTGACTTTAAAGGCTGTGAAATTTGTCGTGCTAAGGTTGCTGCCGGCCGTGTGAGACTGTACAGATGGAATCTTCGAACTGGTGGTGGCAAATTCACTCGCTTGTACGTCAAACATCTTTTGTGATTTTTTTTATTCTTATAAAACGGCTTAGTCTCTTTTTTTTTTTGAACACAACTTACTTTTCATTACTTCTCAACTTAAAAGATTACAACAGTCCGAGGGAATTATCCATCCTCTTTGATTAAAAAGAAAACTTACAACATTACAAAACAAACGGGATAGTTCTTCATGAGAAGGTGACAGCGAATTCGAGATGAAGCTTGAATGCGTCAATGACATAGCCTTTACGACAGAGTCGAACGGCAGAGAAATAGTCACATATAGTGACGTTGAAAACCAGCCCTCACTAGTGAAGAAGCTGAAACCGAACCTTGATACCAAATTCGGAAAACCATCTCCTTTCATAGAAAAGAGGTAGGGTGGCGAAATCCATTCCTCCATTGAGAAAGATGAATCAAGCACAGATAGAACCACGAACCAACACGGTGAGCTCACCGGAAAATTAATCTTCGCACAAGACAAGTATAGCATTAAACGCAATTCAAAGGCCCCGGTGAATCCACCGGAAATCCTTTGCAATCTAATTTTGTGGTCTTAGTGGTATTATTGCAGGTCTCCAGAATTTCAAGAAAAGTGTCGTCTTCATCTTGAAGCAACAATGGCTTCTCGCAAGATGGCGAAGTCTAAAACGGGTTTGGAAGCAAACACAGTTTCAGTTTCGATCTATCTACAGGGTGAAACTAAATCATAATTATTTCTAGACATCCACGCGGATATAAATCCTTGTCTTTCAATCCATTTTAAAATCTGGTGCACGAACCTATCGGTAAGTGACGCACCTCCATAGAATTAGTGTAGAGCTCTCCATGGAGCCTGAGATTTATTTCTGACTCCTAAAAAAAATAATAGCTTTCAATTGGTTTCTGATTTTTATTACTTTATTTAATTTTCCATATATATATTTAAATATTTGGGTCCCTAAAATTTTCATTAAATTATTGCAATGCTAATATATATATATAAATAACGTTGATATCTAATCATATACTTAAAGTCTGGGATAGTATGATATCATAGTGATATTAGAATATATGCATCCAAAATTGATTCGTCAACAAAAACATTTATAATGTACAGTAAAAATTTATAAGTTAATATTCGATAAATTAATACATCAAACATTCATAATTTTTTCGATCTCTGTTGAACCAATTTAAAATATGATATAAATCAATAAAATAATAAGATAATATTATTTTTTATAAAATTCTATGTAAATATATGATTCCAACTAAATTATAAATTAATAGTTTATATGTATATACATTTTAAATAAGTCTTAACCAACCATTATATTGTTTGTTTTACATTTATAATATACTATCTATATATTATTTAACACTTAATATTTTGATAAAATTTAATAAAGTTATGTCTAAACCGCATTTAAACTCTAGGAGACATATTTTATAAATACCAAATAATATAATAGAACTAATATATGTGTCGAATTTCAAAAATTAATTAATGTATATAATGGAAGCTGTCTTCTAGGGTTGATTCTCCACTTCCCTATCGAAACTGCACTGCCGTCGTCTTTCTCTTATCTTTTGAACTAAATCATGGACCAGAGCAAGCTGAAGAGATGCTCCGCATCCGCATCATCATCCTCCCATGTAATTTTCTGCATATTTAGTCACCTGTTTAGTCCTTTTGTTTCCCTTATTAATTGTTTTTTGTTTTTGTTTTTGGGTTGATTTAGGCTGAAGCAGCTGCTGAGGCTACAGATCCTTTGCAAAAGGGTAAGAAAATAATTCAGTCTCTCTATCTTTGCTTGCTATGCCATAGTTCTTGTTCTTGTTCTGTGTAATGGTCTTATTTTTTTACAAAACTCATATATAATAATAATTATCTCTGCTCATGTTTATTATTAAGTTGAGTTATAGAAGAATTTATTATTAAGTTGAGTTATAGAAGAAGTTAGTTAGGTTATCCTGAACTATATTCTGCTAATTTCGAACTTGTTTCTTTTATTTTTTCTTGAAGCAGAAAGAGAGTTGGAGACAGAAGTTGATAGTCGGAAGAGGCAGAAGCAGGTTATGTTTTGTCTTAATAATAATATTGTACACGTGCTTTGTTGATCTACATGTCTTTAATTAAAATTGCAAATAATAATATAAATCCTTGGTTCGTTGTACAGGAGGAGGAAGAAACCGCAGAGAAGAAGAAACGGTGTTGTTTTGGCACTAAAGATGCAAAGGGAAACGATGAGCGTACCATTTTCGTCTCGGGTTTTGATAATAGCGGTTCTAGGGATGAGATCAGGAGCGCATTGGCTAAACATTTTAGTTCGTGTGGAGAGTTGACAAGGGTGTTTGTTCACATCGAGTGTAAAACTGGTGTTTCCAGAGGATATGCTTTTATTAATCTGAAACAACGTGGTGGTGGTGAGGAGCTTGAGGCGGCGTTAACTCTCAATGGAAGCGACTTGGGTGGTCGGAAGCTTCTCGTTACAATGGCTAAAAGTAGAGACGAATACTATGGTCACTTTAACTATACAGGCTGTGAAATTTGTCGTGCTATGTTTAAAGACGCCCGTCGGAGACTGTACAAATGGAAAAGGGAAACTGGTGATGGCAAATTCATTACATAGTAAGTCAAACTTCTGATTGTGACCATTCATTTTTGTCAACGTCTTTGTCTTGTTATTAATTTGGTGGTCTTAATGGTATTGCAGCTCTCCAGAAGTTGAAGAAAAGTTTCGTCTTTATAAGAAAGAATTAATGGCGTCTCCCGAGTTTCGGACGTCTCGCAAGATGGAGAAGTCTTTAAAAAAAAAAAAAAAGATGGAGAAGTCTAAAACCAAGATGGAGAAGTCTAAAACCAAAGACGGCTAATATCTCGACTAGCTCCATCAACTGCTTTTTGTTTAATATTATCTCTATGTGCTATTTAATTTAAAAAAAAAAAAACATATATTATGCTATTTTGGCTGCATTGTTTATGCTTCAAATCAGACTATGAACTTTTCTTTTATAAAGCAAATGTTATTTAGTTTTCTTTTTGTGGTTTGTAAAATTTATCAAATACTAGATAATCAAAAACTTCAAAATGTGAACATGTCATCGGCAATACCAACAGCGATCAGAACAGAAACATAACCTCATTCGATGAGATGCCTCCAAGATTGGCTATAATGTGTGTTAAAGCCTCTGGTAAAACCAGCCCAGCCTAGAAGGTGATCGCAGTAAAGTAGGATGGCAAGATAGGCCAAGGCTGGATGTTCGGAGGTTTAGCTCGGTTCGAGCTTTTGGGTTCATGATTTCAAAGCTTGGGTTTTATGAAAAGTTTAGGTCAGGTTCGGTTCAAGCTGGTGAAAAGTTCGGACAGGGTTTGGTTTGTTTATTTCAGATTTAATAAATTTCTTGAAATTCAAGTATACCGAGATTTTATTTAGTACTGGCTAGGTCTTCTTTAATGGTATTGCAGCTCTCCAGAACTTAAAGAAAAGTTTCGTCTTCGTAAGAAAGAATTAATGGCTTCTCGCAAGATGGACAAGTCTAAAACCAAAGACGGCTAATATTTTCTATTCAAAAAACTTCATCAATTAGACTAATGAACTGTCTTAGCTGATGGTTTTCTTATGCTATCTTAGCTGCACTGTTATGTTTCAATCAGATTATGAACTTTCTTTTATAATCCTACGAAGTATATAGTATAGTTTTCTTTTGGTGGTTTGAGAAATAGTTAACATGAATCAAATACTACGGAACTCTGTTTTGATGATATCTTGTCTACAAAGTATGTTGGCTGATGCGAGAAATAAAAATCTGAGTCTTAGATAAGGTTGAAGTGTTGTACAAAACTTGGTTCTTCCATGCAGCGAAGCCAGCAATTATAAAGTTGAGTTCTGTAGTCAAATTAAATAGTATGCTGATGCATGGTTGATACTCCTTTTCTTCGGAAACGATTAAAAACGTAAGAAACTCGTGTATAATGTTAATCAAATTTCAAAACTTGACAATAACCAAAACTACAATGGTTCTTCTTTTTGTTGTTGTGAAGCAGCGGTAACTAATTATCATCTTTCTCGCCTTGCCAAACCCACAGCCCGCAGGCCTAAAGATCCTCTGTCACTAGTAGTTTCTGATACCCCATTAAATATTGAAAATTTTGAAAAGGTTATTGGAAACAAACTAAGAAAGCCTAAAGAAAAAACTTTAAAAATATTGGAAACTAATTCAGTCCGTCTTTATTTAACTTATTGGACACTCCATATGCTCCTAAGGATCTATACTTATTGATTTATATAGCTGGATATTCTCTCTTGTATTTTTGATGTTCAGTAATATTATATCATGTACGTTCAATGAGTACTTTTCGTGAGCATGATGCATATGCTCGGTAATGCCAATGTGAGATTGTCATGCTGGTATTATTTGGTCAACATTCTTATACAAGATAGCAAGTAAAAAGATATGCATCTATGCAGGGCTGAAGAATGGGGAGGGAAATTTAACCAAAACTGCTATGGAGTAACTAGTTTAATACTCCCTCCGTTTCATATTAAGTGTCGTTGTAGAGATTTTTTTTCGTTGCAAAATAAGTGTCGTTTTCGAATTTCAATGCAGAATTTATTAATTTTATTCTGTATTTTATTTTTCTATTGGTCGAGAAACATGGGTAATGATGTTTTTGTATGGAAAATATGCAAAATTTAATGATTTCTTAATTCGTGTGCACAACTCTAAAATGACACTTATTCAGAAACAGAGGGAGTAGATAAAGAGAGATATAATGAAAAAGAGTCGGATCCGATTCTTTTTACAAGAAATGAGAGAATCTTTGCCAAATATATTTGCTTTTAATGATTTTTTAACTTTTTACCATTACTTCACTGCTAAAACATTTGTTATTGACCATAACTATATCCTTTAACTTGATGGTAGAGATTAACTAGCCTCGGGCAAGATGTTAATCCATCAGTTTTAGATCAATTCCAGTGGAACTCTAAGTTGAAGTTTCGTCAAAGCTATGGCATCATGGTTTTGCTGTCGAGAACCTTAATTGATTTTATGTCTCATTATTTAGCATAATTTTTTTTTTTCATTTGGAGTTGAGTCACACCTGTTGTAAAAAAAAAAAAATATGCATAAATACTATAACATTCTTCGAGTTGTTATTGTTTGGAGCACTGTCTAAAATCTTAAGAAAAAAATTCGAAATCGTACTAGTCATTGATATTGTCTTCTTGTCTGTATATATTAAGCCCATTCAACATTACCGCTAGTCCGCTATATAAGTCTTATTGATTCAAAAAGTCGTACTGATTCAACAGCTATATATATTTGATGCTGGTTCGCTGCCAATTATATCACCAGTTAAATTATTGATAATTCGAATATGGTTATCGTTCATACCGTAAAGCAAAATGTGCATGAAAAGCTGTGTATATTAAATTCTGTGTCACGAAGTTGAAGGTGGAGTAACTGCGAAGTTGGCAGGAGAGAATCATAAAGCCGCCCTGAAGTGACGCTCCAATAATTGTTTCGATTTCTTCCCATAATTTCCTCCATTATTTCTCAAATCTCGACCTTTTTGGATTATTCGAAGAAACTCGTTCTTCGTCTTTCTTTCTTTCTGACGTATATAAAGTAGTGATAGACTCCCATTGATTGAAGAATGTGTGGATGATGACCACTTTAACGAAAAGCTGATCAAATGAAGTTAAATATGTCAGAGTGAATGTCTTTGCAAATTTTCAGCCAGTTGTACTTTTGAATGTTTGTTGTTTCCTTATATATGGAGGCTTCCCCCACTGTCATGATTCTATGAATCTTGCTTCGGTTTTTGCTTTTGAACAAACATCTTGCTTCGTTTAAGATTTTAAAATTTCCATAGAAAACAAACACTTGATGACAATACAAGTTGATATTTCAAATTTTGGGTATCTTAAGTTCTTGATTGTAAACAATCCTAAAGATATATTCCATCTGTTTCAAATTATAAGTAGATTAAGAAAAAATTGTTTGTTTCAGAGCATCCGCATCGGCGATGCGATCACGAAGTCGTGGGGGGGGGGAGTTTTTTATTATTATTATTTTAACTTTTTCTGTTTGTTTTTTCTTAAAAAAAAGGATCAATCGCGGATCATCACATGTCGTGGGCCCGCGCAACAGTTGATGCACCGGTTCACGCGGAAGAAGCGGGACGAGTCGAGGTCTTGGCTTTTGATTATTTTAACATTTTTTTTTTGAAAACGCGTGATCCCCTTTGTTGAACTTCCAATGCGGATGCTCTAATATAAGTAGTTTTTATTATTCTATGCAACTTTTATTTTTATTGGATATAGTGTGATCAATCAAATAATATATATTTATTTATGATTGATTTAGTTATACCTAATTTATATATCAAATAGTATCTTTAAAATAAATAGTATACTTTTTAATCTCTGTGAATTCAACTAAAATATCTACATAAAAGAAACATAGGGAGTAATAAGTTTACATAGTGTTTTTGTAGAATATGATTGTGGATCAATACGCGTAAAACTGTTGAAAACAATATTTTCCAGCATAATTAACCCTTTTGTTAAGTATTCAAAATCACACCATCTATATGAGTCTGTTCTTTTGATGACAAAAAAAAAATACACCGTAACCAATTAGTTTTTAATGATTCTAAAATCCATAGGTAATGTTTTCCAAGACTATTGATAAGTTTGATTTAGAGAAATAGCTTAATATGTCAGTAAAATATTTTTTGTTCAAAAAATAAGACACAAAGCTTTTTTAATAGCATTAATTAAAAATCAGAAAATAAATTTTTATCTGATGATACTAAATTTGGTTTTGTGTTTAGTGACTAAAGGGTTTAGGGTTAAGCAAAGTATCATTCCAACCATCAGCTATTCTTTCTTCTTCATTTATTTATGTGGTTCCCAAGATCTTTAAGCATTAACTAGATTTTGATCCGCGCTTTTGAAGCGCGGGATATTTTAACATGAAAAATTTCACTAATAATTTAACAAATATTTTGGTAATTTTTAAAGAGTGTATTTAAAATATTTTTGCATTTAAATCAGTATTTTTAAATTCAACCCTATTGTGATTATGCCGGTTAATCCGGAGATCTGACAATTCAATTTATGTTTTAAAAATATTCATATTAAAAAATCACTAAAATCCGAGACTAACCGATTGAACTGATGGATGACCGATATGTAATCTAATTGGATTTAAATTGTAATAGTTTCATAATTTGTAATCTTATAATCGAAATTTTAAAGTTCACTATTTTGCAATTTATGAAATTGCGACGTTTCTACAAAATTTTAAAGAGAAAACGATAGATATTAAATAATTAAGATTAATTATTGTATTATTTGGAAACATTGATAGTAGTATAAAGAAATAAGTATATTGTTTGGAAACGTAGATAGTAGTATAAAGAAATAAGTATATTGTTTGGAAATATGGATAGTAGTATAAATAAAAAAACATTAGTGATTTAATGTATGTTTAACTATAAAGTATAAAAGTGTATTTAATTTAAAAACTTACAAAATAAATGTTAGGTCCAACAGAATGTTTCTGTTTTAATAAGATAGATATACGCGGCTATTTGATTGAGAGTTGTTATCTACGATAAAGACCTAACGAAAAGCTTAGCCAAATAAAATTGAATTATGTCAAATTGAATATTTGTAAACTCTCAGCCAATAAAAGATTCTATACATATATCTATTTATTACTCTTGTGTATCTTTTTATATTTTTGTCTTCTTATATTTGAAAGTTCCCCAGCTACTTAGAACACATGGACGTTGCTCCAGAAAGGGACGCCCTCACCTGATCCTATAAATATTCAAGTTAATTTTGGACGAATTTCTGAATCGTTTGGTTAATACTTATGAGCCTTATACTGTTTGGAATCCTGCCGACTACGTATTTATTTGACTTACGACCGTAGTCTACAAAAAAAGAAAATTTCTGACTCATAAAAAAAGGATAATAGGTTTCTGATTTTTTAAAGACTTTATTTAATTTCCATTATATATCCAAATCTTTGGGTTCTGGAAATTTTCATTAAATTATTGCAATGCTAATATATATAACCTTGATATCTAATCATATACTTAAAGCCCGGGATAGTATGATATCATAGTGGTATTAGAATATATATACATCCAAAATTGATTTGTCAAAAAAAATATTTATAATATATGGTAAAAATTTATAAGTTAATATTCGATAAATTAATACATCAAACATTGATAATTTTTTTCGATCTCAAGTTGGACAAATTTAAAATATGTAAAATAATAAAATAATATATTTTTTTAGAAAATTTTATGTAAATATATGATTCCAACTAAATTATAAATTAAAAGTTTATATGTATATACATTTTATATAAGTATTAACCAACCTTTATATTGTTTGTTTTACATTCATAATATATTATCTATATATTATTTAACACTTAATATGTTTTGATAAAATTTAATAAAGTTATGTCTAAACCGCATTTAAACTCTAGGAGACATATTTTATAAATACCAAATAATATAATAAAACAAATATATGTGTCCAACTTCACAAATTAATTAATGTATATGCACTAAATCAAATATTTTTTTTGTTTTACAAAAAAAAATATATCATAAAATAGAAAAATCTAAAAATAAAATTTTGAGATTAATAATTCTATAAATTAGCAAAATACCAAAATCCCAATATTATTAATCTATAAATTTTTTACTGTATTTGAATATACCCCCTTCATTTCTGTGACTCAAAAGACCTGAGTAAAATTAATATAATGAAATCAAACAATGATACGGGATCCAATAAATCACATCTGGACTATATACTTCAAAAAGATAAAATTTTATATAAAAATTTTCAGAAGTATAAATTTCAGAAAAGGGAATAAATACTTAAAATAATTTCCGTAGAATATGCAAATGAATTCTTTCACGCTCAACGAAGAGAGGATGACGTGTGTTCCTTTGAACCCAAGTTCCTTAAACTAGTATCATCTGTCTATAAGTAACACTTTATCTCCTCCTTCACTCCCATCCTCTGAGCTTCACTTTCCTCTCAAGTATTTTTAATCATTTTAATTTTAGTAACAAAGAAAAAAAAGTAGAGAAGAATCTGTAAAGCTCAGGAGGGATAGCGCCATCACAATCACATTTCACGTCGATCTTTTTGGCGCTGTCCATCCTGAGTTTCATTGGCTCTTCTTACTGCAATGCAAAAGGCTTTACACAAATACATAAACAACTTCAAACCAATTTTGTTTAGTCTCACTTTAGCTCTCTCAACATCGCCACTGCATAGAAAAAAATGTTTCATATTTTCTTCCTTTTTATTTGGTCAAAGAAAATTAGTCTCTTTTTCCGGTGAAATCAGCCACCGACAGGTATGTATCAAGTGTATCTTGTTAATACAATCAGTGTTGTTATTACCGTTCTGGTAATACATGGGTAATTAATGTCGGGAAAAACTTTCTAAACCAATTATTTTGGAAAAAGGTGAAACCCCAATCAATCAGCTAAGAAAAATACTTACATTCACTATCCAAAAACATCAGTTGTTCAAAGAAAAAAACCCAATCAGTTGTTCAAAAAAAAAACTTACATTTACTAGCCACGTTTTCACTCCTTTCATTTTTTCTTCTTTTAGATTTCTTAGGAATTACTTACTTCATAGTGCTTCAGCCTGTGGCCGGGGCCAAGCTAAGTGGGGAACAGATATGCTCTGCTGCAAGAACCACGTGGTCCAACATGCATGTATGTTATATACACAATAAGGCTTTTACCTTATAGGTTTTATTTTCAACCTTTTCATTATATTTAATTCCTTGATGGTTCTTCGTCCACGTTTTCACTCCTTTCTTTACACATATACACTACATTTGTGTCTTCATTGAATTAAAATTAGATAATATTTAACAAAAAAAGGGAACACTGGTAATTGGAAATTTTAGTTACTAATTTGCATTCTGTTGCTTCTCGTCCAATTCGAGTTTCTCAGAACCTTTTTATATATTTTGTATTCATATATTTATGGTATTGTGTTCTAACCCCAAAAGAGTTGCTCTATATGAGTATATTGTACAAACTCGGGAAAGTGTACCCTAATGGACCTTATAGATATTTTAATAAACAAACAAAAATTGGACCTTATAGATAACAATTTGCCCACTAAAAGATACCACTCAGTATAAGCTCGTTATATAATATTTTGAATGTAACACTGATAACTTTAAAAGTAGAATATAAAATTTAGATGATACTGCAGATAACAAATACTATATGTCTAACCCACATTAAAAATGTATATATCAAAACCGGTAGCATTTTTCACGTTGCAAGAAAAAGGAAGAAGAAAAAACGAATCTATGAAATATTTCTACATAATTGATATTGCGTGGACTGGAGGTAGACGATATATATAATATTTAAAAGTTTAAAACTAACTAAAAGGGAGAAACATGCATGTAGCTGAATCATTTTCCTATTGACTTTCTTTTCTTTTTTCGGACAGCTATCATTTTCTTATAGACAAATAAAGAAAAAAATTGTATGCTTTTTTTTTCCCAAATTGATATATTAAAAGGGCCCAAAGCCCAATAATACAAGAGGAACACCAAACAACAAAGCTCGTCTGCCTATAAACCGAGCACGGCCCAAAAAAACAACCAAACCCATTAAAAGGCCTAAAGCCCGTCTCGAAGATCTATTAAGATCCCACCGACAGACCCCACGTGTTTCCATCTTCTGCGCTAGAAATCCACGTGTCACGCCGAAGGCAAACAACCCTCACCACTCTGCATCAACGGCAGCCATGGCCGGGAACTTTGTGTCGTCGGAGACGACGAATCTTAAAACCAAGACACGCCGGAATCTGTCCCACTATCTCTTAATCTTCATCTGGCTCTAAAAGCGGAGAGCTTCATCGGGTAAAACCCAAAATCTCATCCCCGTCAACAACAACCATCACTTCACCTTCTTCACCACCGTTTTCTTCCACAGAGAACTTCATTCGGAAATCGAGAACTCATCTTGAAGCAAAACCCCATCCATTAGATCGATACTAAAATGAGACAAACAAAAACCTAAACGAGCCGCCGTCAACTACATGGACTAGACGACGCGGGAGCTTGAGCCGAAAGCTTACCCTTGACGGAAGGATACAATGCCAGCGGTCAGAACCGAATGCCCACCGCGAAAGATGCAACGTCGGAAGCAAAAAGATACATATTTTATACAAATTCGGAAACGGAAAACAAAGAGTTGCAACAGCTTAGAGCCGGATCGACGGTGGCTGTGGAAGCTCACGCCGTCGGCCGGCAGCGATTTTCTCACCGGATTGTATGCTTATGTATAGAGCTTATATTAAAGGTATTTCTATCTTCACTCCACATTTTACTCCCTTTATAAGGTAAATGAAGTGATAAATAAAATACTGAATAAAAAATAAAAGCATCACTCCATTTATAGGAAAATGGAAATCAATTGTTTAAGAAATCAAACTAAATCATGGAGCCAGCTTTCAGATTTTAACATAATCATTAACGACTTCCTTCACTAAACCTAAAATGTGTAGAGTTCAAACTTACGAAAGCTCATGACCAACTAAACCAATTTAGAACCGGTTTTAAAACCACAGCTTAAAGTTCAAACTGGTCCGGTTTTTTTTTCGTTAACGACTGACATCTTCTGGTTAATGAGTAATGTCATAACAATGTTTTTGAAGTAAAGCCTTATGATATTACAAAAACAAGTTACAAAACAAAGGAAGGAGAAATAGATACCTGGCATATAATTAGCTCGTAAACTTACATTATTGATAAAGTTCGATTAGAGTGCATTATCATTTTATTTTTTTTGCGAAAATTTGGTGCATTGTCATTTGTTGCCAATATGGTCCAGTAATTATAATGTTAATATATAATATGATATTTGCCATATGGCATTAATGTTGCTGTATACTAACGTGCATAATCAGGTATTTGAAAAGTAAATAAAGTCAAAGGATAGGTCTTCTTCTGTGTTTTGCTGGGACCGCAAGTCTGCGAGGCTGCTCTGCCTGATGCTGCGCTGCGTCGCAACACTCTCTATATTATTATTTGATTTTTTATAACAAACTCTCCGCACATTTGCCCAATTTTCGATAAAAATGCTGGATTCAATTCCCTGCCTTACTCGTGTACTCTATGATTCTTTAGGCCTATTTAAATCCTTTTTTTTTGTCAACAGGCCTATTTAAATCCAGCTCTGCTAAATAGTAAAGACGTTGTTGATCTTTAAATATATACTCCACCACAAACAAGACCACATCAAATTTTTGCATTGATCATGGTGAAAAAAGTGTTTTTGAACCGATGAACCTCTCTTATCGTATCTTCTTTTTCTTTTTCCCTGTATTTTTCATTTCAATTTTTTTGAGTTTGTAGCTTTTGAGTTCAAATTCCAGGTCAAAATATAAATGTGAACTGCATCGACTCTCTGACAAGGTTAGTTAAAAGCCAAGGGTTAAAAGCTATATGAGCTACAAGGACGATAAAAACGGTTTACATGTCTAACAGTTTTATGTATAACTCTATCAAGATGTCCCTGACCCTGAGTTATAAGAGGATTTCAGATATGTCCAAAATCAAGATGCGCAAATATATGACTATATATTGATACAAATCCATATTTTTTAACTGAGGTGTATTAATGATATAACTAATACAAACGGATGTGAGATCATAATACGAAATAAGATCAATGAACGCAAAAAAATAGATTGATATAAAGATCCAACGTGGTTTACCAATTAGTTACGAGCGAAATTATTAGTTGAATGCTGAAAATATTTCAGACTACAGTTTAATGATGCATAAAAACCCTAGCTAAAACCTGAAGTACTCTAAATACGGATCGAATCCACCTCCATGGTGATAACTAGAATCATTGTACAACAGTCCGTTATCCAATTCATATCCATCATAGATGCAATCTTCCTCTGATTTCACTATCTCATTACCAGTCACACGGTCAAGATTCTCAATCTTGTCTTGACCAAGCTCAATACAGTCTTCATATAAATAATCCTCACCATCTTTCTTGTCGATCACGCTATTACCGGTTTCAGAGACATTGTAAGTATCCAACCAATAGCTTCTAGAACTATCTGCCTCATCGCTCTTCTTAATTTCCTCATCCTGACCGTTTCCTAAACCGTCCTGGAAATTTAACCGGGCATAGCGACCATACATGGCGCTAGCAGCTCTATCGTAAGCCAAGGCGGCTTCAGCTGCAGTATCGAACGTTCCAAGCCAAAGACGCTTCGACTTTACGCCTCGGTGGTTCACAGGTTCACGTATCTCAGCCACCCATTTCCCCCAAACCCTTTGTCGAACGCCTCTAAACCGGCAAACCGGGTTCTCCGGTCCGCCTTTCCCTCTCATGCAACCTTTCTTCGAACCTTTTGCTTGAACCTTACGGACTCTCGGCAACCCTTCCTCCTCCTTGACACCTCTACTTAACGTCGTATCAACTGGCTCAGTGACTCTCCTTCGTCTTCTGGAGGGTTCTATAGAAGCAGTGGCGATCTGGTTTGAACCGTTTTGTTCTCTTTCCATCGTTTACACACACAAACAGCAGAACAAATATGCGGAAAAGCTAAACGAGAGGAACCTATATAAAAGCAAGAACAGTAAACTAGAAATTCCTGTCCGAGGTATTAAGGTGTGAACAGTTCTCTGTCTCAGATATCGTCTGGTATCACGCGTGGCGCTGGTAGCAATGTACAGCTGCAGGACACGTGAGATATTTTCTTGTTTCTTTATGAGGTTTTTATTTTATTTTATTTGTTTGGGGGTCGATATTTCTTAACCAGGTTATAATTTGATTTCTTTGCGATTAAGACTTTGAATTATTCGTGTTCTTTCTGAAAAGGATAAACTATATATTATAAACTTTTGGGGAACAATTCACAATTGATAACTTCTTCCTTCTTTAGGGTTTTAGCTTACGGTGCAAGCTACCACTTTGTCAGCTTCCATTTATATCTGATAGACGTGTTTGCTTTTTGAAGGAAACTTTCTTCGCAAGCTCGTTATTTTCTGATATAATAAATTTAACTTTGGATATTATATGTTATTGATTTCTTTGCGATTAAGACTTTGAGTTTCATAATTTATTTAACTTTTGTGTGGTGGAAGATGTCAAATTGGTGGCTTGTACCCTAAGCCAAAACCCTAAATATCAACAAAGTTAAAAAATTTTGGTAGCCATTCACACTCCAAACTTAAACCTTCCTTTTAAAAGCTCAAGCTTGTGGCGGACATTTTCCCACTTATAAAAAATGTTGTTTTCTTCCCAAACTTATAAAACTTTATACAGAGATCATATATTACAAAGTGATGAAGTTAGTGACTATATAAGAAAAAACAATGCTGGCAGTCAAAATGACGTTTCTTTTTGTTCAGGTTCTCGTGATACAACTAACTCGAGGTTTGACATTAATTTGACTCGTCACATTTCTAGATGCGCGCCAAACTTTCAAACCCAAGTTTTTTTTTTGGCTTTGCAAAAACAATATGTGATAAGTAGTTTAATTGCTAATCCCATTGCAAAGTATGGTTGAGCCGAGACCGGAGATCACGAAACTCAGATGCTCAAGAGAGACTGCACTATCCCCAGAAGGCAGCAGCCAATTTCAGAACCCCCCCCCCCCCCCCCCCCCCGTTAGGCCAATTCTCTTTGAAGAGTGATTTGTTGACCTTCCCTCTTCCCTTCCTATCTACGTGTCACCCACAATAAGCGTCACTTTTTTCTTCGATTGCTTTTTTCCGATTTCTTGAGGAATCTGCTGTACACCAAAAGCCCAAATGAAAAACATAAAGACCCAATTTCAGGTAGATACCAACAAAAGGTGAGCATGCTCTTAGTCATATGTACAAATCTCGCAGTTTGATTAAGGATTCTTTAATGCATTTACTTTAGTAATATACTAGGATAAGACCCGCGCCTTGCGCGGAATGAAGTTGTTATTTTATTTTATTATGTTTTGGAGAATAAAAAAATAGTTCGGTTTCATTTAGATTGGGAGTGTTCAATCCGGATATATGGTTGGTTTCGGTTCCGTTCATTTTTTCTGTATTTCGGTTAGTAAAATATAACTACTATTCTAAATCCATATTTACTTCGGTTCGATTTGGCTTATATACCGTCGCTTTTCAGTTTATTCGGTTTTATACCAAAAAAATAATTATTTAGTTTGAGATTATATTATATATTATACGAATTTTAGAGTCATGTTGTCAAAAAGTTATTTATTAAAAAATATTATATATCTAAATAAAATAATAAAAAACAAAGAATTCTTCTATCAACTAATAAAATAATCAAATCTAGAATTAATATTAAAGCTCTAAATTTTGAAAATAAAAATAAAAAACAAAACAGAAGCATGAAATAAAAGCTTTTATATTCTTCCATATTTAGTGTTCATAAAATTAATATGTCTTCGATTGAACACAACTCTGTTTGTTAAAAGATAAAAAAAAGTTGTAAAGAAATTTCAACTAATTGTTGGTCAAATTTATAATCTTTAGTTTAATTTAGTTATTGTTAAAATAAAGCAAAAATATCGAAAAAGAAAGACTAAGAAAATAAGAAGACCCAGTTGCAGTAAATTGTTACTTAGTTATAATTCAAGTGATTCAAGTGATTTACAAATTATAGTTATGGTTCAACTCATATAACAAATAGATATTCATGCTTTGTTATAAATATATACCATAACAAAACCATATTATCTATTTATGTTCGGTTAGATACTCTTCGGTTTTAGCATATTGAACAGTCCTAATTTGGATATTAGTTGGTTTTGGATTGTTTTTTATCATATTTTAATATCCTATTGTAGAATTAGATTTTAAATTCATATTTTTTGGAAACTTACATGTGAATTTTATATTAAAAACAAAACATAAAATACATAGTTTGAACACATTTATGTAGAGTGTGAAAACATTTTTAGAGTGTGAATGTTCATTCTTAAATCGTTATGAGACTGCCACATTTCATTATAGTGTGAATAAATTTCTTAGAATGTTTCTCATTTAATATATATATATATATAGAAGATATGTTGGGCTGAACATTTGTAATTGTAATTGTGGACCGAAATCTATTTTGAATTTATGATGAGTCTAATCAATTTGGGCAATTAATTTTTTTATCACAATGTTTATATCTATAAAAACTGGAATAAGGTCAATAAGTCATTTTTATTACAAAAACATGTTCTACAATTTTTTTAATATTTAACTTTCACATCATTGAGAACCATTTTAATGATTTTAGAACAATCATCTTATTATTTTCAAAATTGTATTACTTTAACTTTAGTCTTCCACATAGTTTTGAAAGGTTTCAACTGGACGACTAAAATTGATGCAGCCAATTTTGTTGCTTTAAATCGTTAGTATATATATATTATTTAATTTGAGTAGTTATTAAATAAAAAATCATGTTAATACAATTTTATAATTATTTGTATCTTATTATAGCAAAAACAATTAAGCAATTGATCACAAAATTTTCAAAGTGAGATCTTCAAATTTCTAAAAATTTATAAACGTTTTGAAAAATTCAAACTATAACATATAAAAAAAAAATCTAATTTTTTTATTATATAGTTAATGTGATTTTTAATATCTTTTAATAATAAAAAAAACTAAGATACAAAAATTGCTATCAAATATTCATTATTCATAATAATTAATTTTTATATATACGTTAATTATATTAGGTAATTTCATAGCTTTTATTTAAGGAAAGTGCGATATTGTTTTTGTACATTATTTATCAATTCGATAGTTAGTTTAATAAAAAGTGTAATATAAGTTAAGATTGACCAATTTACTTTTCTAAGAATAATATATTTTATATATTATAATTTATATAGTTATTTATTAAATGAAACTTCACAATCATATGGTTCCTATGATCATTCATATTGTTTTATAACAAAATATTTAAATCATTGATAACAAAATTTTCAATGTAAAAAATTTAATAAGTTTATAATTTATAAATGTTCTTGAAAATTCATTGAAATTTTTTAAAATTAAAATATTTATGTAATCTTATATGGTATATAGTTTAATCTATATATATTTGTTTTATTATTAATTGATACTTTTTATTCATATGGTTTTAAAATCATGTGTATCTTTCTATAATAAAAGTGTTAAACCATTGATCATTAATTTTTAACATAATAGTTAAATAGTTTTAGTCATTTATTGTCATTTTTTAAAATTCAAAATATAACATACGAAAAATCTAAATTTTAATTTTATAGCTAATTCGATTTTTAATTTATTTTAATAATATAAAATTAAACAAAAATGATGGACTTATCAAATATTTATTATTAGAAACATTAATTGTCATATATATATTAGTCATTTATGGTAATTTCGTAGGTTTTATTTAAGGAAAGAAAAGAAAATAGTAATTATATCTAGCGGAACAATCATCAAAAGCTTCTATCGTAAATATCATATCATATCATCATATCATTAATTCGGGGATAAAATTATTATTTTAATTATATTTTGGGAGAATGAAACAATAATTCGGTTTCATTTGGATTAGGAATATTCAATCCGGATATCGGATTGGTTTCGGTTTGGTCTTTTTGGTATTTTGGATTAGTAAAATATAACTACTATTCTAAATCCATATTTACTTCGGTTCAATTTTGTTTATATACCTTCGGTTTCAGTTTGTTCGGCTTTATACCAAAAACATAATGATTTAGTTTGAGATCATATTATATATTATACAAATTTAAGAGTCATGTTGTCCAAAAGTCATTTATTAAAAAAAATATTATATATTTAAATAAAAGAATAAAAAAACAAAGAAAAGCTTTATCATCTAATAAAATAATAAATCTAAAATTAGATCAAAACTCTAAATTTTGAAAAAAAAAACAAAACACAAGCACAAAGAAAAGTTTTTATAGTCTTTCATATTAAGTGTTCATCAAATTAATATGTCTTCAATTGAACACATCTCTGTTTGTTTAAAAATAAAAAAAGTTATAAACAACTTCAACTAATCGGTTTTGTACATCAAATTTCTAATCTTTACTTCAATTTAGGCAATGTTAAAAAAAAAAAACCCGAAAAAAAAAAGTCTCAATTACATTGAATTGTTACTTAATTATATTTCAAGTGGTTCAAGTGATTTACAAATTATAATTATAGTTCAACTTATATAACAAATAAATATTCATGCGTCGTTATAAATATATACATATTTACATGTTTTACATATTTACATGTTTTTACTTTGGATCAATTTTGTTTAGTTTAGTCAGTTACAAACTATAACTCAAAACGTTTGTAAAAGACAATTGCAATATAGTCAAAAAATACACCAAATGAAAACCAAAGCCTCTGTAAAAGGCTCTGCAATCCCTAATTTCCTTAAGTGCGTGCATGAGCTTTTTAGTAAAACAGACCAAACGCACCGATTAACAAAAATGTACGTGCATGAGCTTTTTAGTAATTGAAATAGACCAAACTCATAAAATGTACGTGCATGAAACAGACCAAACTCCTCATCCTAAACTACTCATCAAGTCATGAAGTCTTTATGAACATTATTAACATCCTTGCGAAAATGTTTTGACAAATTATTTGAGATTATTTAAAAACCACACAAGTATTACACTGTCCGTAGGAAAATATTTTGTAAATGAGAATAAATACTTTTACATTGGCCCATATAACCATGTTCTTCGTGGAAACAACACAATCTACAAAACGGAAACATTTTTATATCAGAACACAAGTTCAATTGTCTGAACATGAATCCAGTCAATGAGTTTTTCGGTTTCGTCAAGCACGGGTTAAATTTAAACTTAAATTAAAATTATGGAAACAGAAGAAAATTAATCAGAGTACAAAGAAACAGAGGAAAAAATAAACAGAAAAACAAAAACAGAGTACAACACAAAGTACGAAGAACCCTAGAATAATAAACGATATCAACTTGATACCGACAGGCTTACGATATTCTATGTTCCATTGATAGATTATCAACCTCGCAAGTCATCAACCTCTTGCTCAACAACCGATCCTCTTCGTGTCTGGTTTAGGATTCTTAGCAACCACATCTCGTTTAGAAGTCGTAGCAACTAATAAACGTCTTGCTTAACAGCACATCTTCTTCGTATCTGGTTTAAGAGTCTTAGTTTCATTTTTTTTCTTAACAGTTGACAATAAATATCTAAATTTAACTGCTCTCCTTCGATGTTCATGAACAACTCGTAATCGATTTGCTTCTGAAATTTTTTTGTCCGATTAGTAAACGTAAATAAGGAAACTTTGTGTTTTAAACACAATAAAATTTTTGAGAAGTTCTCTAACGTCGCCATGTCACCGTCTTTTTTTATAAAGCTTTCTGAAGTCGCCACGTGTCAATTTTAATGTGAACGCATTTAATGCAAATGCATCTTCTTTAATATATAGGGGATGAATTTTGAGTCATGAAAGTACATTCGACAATTATGTAAAAAATTACAAAAAAAAAAAATCTATGATATGATCGATGTAAGTAAAACTATCAATCTCATGATCGATTGACACCCATGCATCCAATTTACCACATGTGACATGCATACTTTACAATTTTGGTAATATACAGAATACACTTAAAAAATGATAATAACGTTTACTATACATACACATGCTTTATGCTTGATAGAAAATCTATTACGAAACAACTGATGTCATGACTATTAAACATTACACTATTTTATACTGTCGTGAGGAAAATGAGTTGGGAGTTAGAACGTGGGTTTACTCTTTTTATTGTTTTATTTTTAAACATGTGAAATTAGGAACAAAAAATTCATTAAAACTTAGCCTCTTTTTCAATAGGTTTTTGAAAATATTTGTGGTAAAATAAACTAAAAAGTGTGATTAGTTCATTGTTATGTAGTTTTTGTTTTATAAGATGAGTGGAAATGTAAATAGAAACACTTTGATAAATATCAGTGGAAATGAGTTTTGAACTAATTTTGTGGAGATTTACAATTCATAGGTTACCATGTGTTTACTAATTCTGCGCTCGAAAGTCTTTTATGTTAGTCAGTCAACATTCACTGAATACAATAGTAGTAATATTTTCATTTCGTAGAATCTTTTGTTTTCTGTTACCAACTTCCGGAAACTAGTTGTTTATGATTAATAAGAAAAAAATCTTAAAAAATGATCCAAACCGTTTTAATAGGTGATAAATACTCAAATATTTTTAGATAATACACTATTTTCTGAGATTATTTTACCATTAAAAAGTTCAATTATTAGAAGATATGGCTTATAGAAGTTCGAATTCAAATGTTAAATTTATGGCTTTCAAAGTTCAGATTTATGCAGTGTTTTTAAACTCGGACCAATTCGAAGTTCGACCAGAAAACCGGTTATATAGTCAAATTGGATTTAATAACTGATTTGACTATGGACCGATCATATAACTTGATTAAATTTCAAAACTATTGAACTGAATAAAGACCAATGAAACCATCAACAATTCATAAATCAAAACTATAAACAAAAAGTTAGTTTATGTTTAAGTGTTTTATATTTGATATTTATTTATATTATTAGAATATATTGAACCAAAATTATTAAATCAAGTTTAACTTGGTCGAACAACCAAATATTTTTTGGTTCGGTGTTCGGTTCGGTTTTACAAACGCTAAGTTTAAAACTTAGTCTAAAAAATAAGCAAATTGTTTCAATTCATAATTAGAAATACATTGAACGGCCAACTTGTCAAATCAAGTTCGGTAAGTATATATAGGTTAGGCGTCACCAATCTCCTTAAATAGAGATGGTAACGTCGTGGCTCTCTTCTCATCATCATTACAACCATCGAAACGGTATCGTAGTGATCTCTGCAACCGTTTCGTTTCATCAAGATAGAATCGGTGGGAGATAAAAGAGACGATGCAGAGATTCGCGGCGAAAAGTAGGTTTCAAAACATTCCCATTTCTCTCTGGCGACGACGACGACGATGCATGATCTCGTCGACGTCTGAAACAGCAACGGCTGCTTCCGACGAATTTACCGCCAGGCTTCCGCCGTTTGAGTACATTCCGCCACCGTATACAGGTCCATCAGCCGATGTCATCCTTACCAAAAGGAAAGAGTTTCTCAGCTCTTCCATGTCTTGTCTCTACAAAAAACCGGTAACGTTTTTGATCATGTCTATTTGAGATATTTATTAAAGCGTTTTTTTAAAAAAATAAAAAGAAAAAAGTAATATTCTGTGACCAGTAATGGAATCTAAAATTCAATGTTGAATCTTCTTCTTTTTCTGTTTTATCTGATGAATTTTTTTTTATTTTTTTTGTGAGTTTGCAGTTGAACATAGTGGATGGGAAGATGCAGTATCTATTCGACGAGAGTGGTCGGAGATACTTAGATGCATTTGCAGGTATCGCAGTTGTGAACTGTGGGCATTGTCACCCTGATGTGGTTAAACCAGTCATCGACCAAATCAAACGACTCCAGCATCCTACCACTCTTTACCTTAACCATGCAATTACTGACTTCTCTGAAGCTCTCGCTTCTAAACTCCCTGGTGATCTCAAGGTAACGTAACCACATGCATGGTTATGTTACCAAAATTCGATTATTTCATGAGGGTTTGTTTTTTTTTTAATTTGAACAGGTTGTGTTCTTCACCAACTCAGGAACGGAGGCTAATGAGTTAGCGCTCATGATAGCTAAGCTGTATACTGGATGTCAAGACATTGTCTCGATTCGTAATGGGTATCATGGTAACGCTGCTGGAACTATGGGTGCTACTGGTCAAAGCATGTGGAAGTTCAACGTGGTTCAGGTACTTTTTGTTTCTTGAATCATGATTCATATCTAATTTCTGTGTTGTGATTTTTTTTTATTTTTGTTTGGATGGTGGATAGACCGGAACTCACCACACTTTGAACGCTGATCCATATAGAGGTGTGTTTGGTTCTGATGGAGAAAAGTATGCAAGAGAGTTGCACGATCTTATCCAATATGGCACGACCGGAAACATTGCTGGTTTTGTTTTTGAAGCTATACAGGTGAGACATTTAATAATACAAAGTTTTTAATAGATTGGAACAACTCTCATCATCGACGATATCACTATGTGAATAGGGAGTTGGAGGGATCGTTGAGCTAGCTCCAGGCTACTTGTCAGCAGCTTACGACATTGTAAAGAAAGCTGGAGGGTTGTTCATTGCAGATGAAGTACAGTCTGGTTTCGCCCGTACCGGTGATTTCTGGGGTTTTGAAGCTCACAATGTTGTCCCTGACATAGTAACCATGGCAAAGGTTAGAATTGAACCAACCTTAGTGTGCTCTTGCTAATGTTAAAAAAAGTGCTGATTTGTTTAGTTCTTTGATATGATGTGAAAACAGGGGATAGGGAATGGGTTTCCTTTGGGAGCAGTTGTGACAACTCCAGAGATTGCAAGAGTGTTGACACGTCGATGCTACTTCAACACGTTTGGTGGGAATGCTGTGGCTACTACAGCTGGTCTCGCTGTTCTGAATGTGATTGAGAAAGACAAGCTTCAGCAAAATGCGTCCTTGGTTGGAACTTATCTCAAAGTAAAATTTAACCAGCTGAAAGAGAAACACGAAAGTAAAAATCACGTTCTCTCATCATATATAGTTTGGTCTTTTTGAACTCACTTCTTCGTTGTGTTCATGCGTATGATTAATGGAATGTGTAGTTATTGGGGATGTACGGGGAAGAGGACTGATGCTTGGAGTAGAACTGGTGAGTGATCGCAAGCTTAAGACTCCTGCAACTGCTGAGATTCTACACATCATGGATCAAATGAAAGGTTTGTAGGTTTTGCTTTTTTTGTTTCTAGACTTCTCAGGTGAAACTCGTAGTAGAGAAACTCAGATTAAAATGTGTGTTTAATTGAATGGTTTACAGAGTTGGGTGTCTTGGTTGGAAAAGGAGGCTACTATGGAAACGTCTTTAGAATAACACCACCTCTCTGCTTCACTAAGGACGATGCAGATTATCTCGTCGAAGCTATGGACTACTCAATGTCCAAGATGTGAAGAAGAGAAACAGACACACAATATTAGCTTACTTGTAATTTTTCTTTGAACTACCAAAATGATTGATGAACCAACATCTCGTTGATTCTCAATCAATATATTTTTCTTAATGTTAAACATTTTCTATCTTACGCTGCAAAATGAAGACATTGATACAAACATATCAGGTCGTTGTCGGACCTGCTCATACCACCAGACAATATCATCATCAAGTAGATTCAGATCCTGGACTTCCATTAACATCCCTATTCATGTTCGGTTCCACTATCATTTGAGTTGTCCCATCAACAAACAAACCCTCATGAGAAATTTGGTGTAGTCATTTAAACATAATAGCTAAAAGCATTCCAAACTCTGCCAATGTGATGGTAACGACCACTATGCAAAACTGCCAGTAACATTCTAGTATCAGCTGCCCATTACAGGACACAAACAAGTCTAATAGTCGGACAAGAAACTGACTAGTTTTCCTGTTTCTCTCTTCCAGATCCCATAAGTTGAAGCTACCCCACCACAAACAAATAGTTCACACAACTCAACAAGAGAGTAGGATGATAGAAGACAAATAAAAAATCTCATGGTCTCATCAAATCGTTTCAGTATGTCATACCAAATCCTAAAATCAAACAAGATAAAAAAAAAAACGGGGAGAAAAAGAAAATGTACATTCAGTCGTACACCACTATATTCACAAATGAGAAAATAACGAAGCATGCAAACTTTATGTTAAATCATTTTCCTCCCTCCTATCATACTCTGCTGCGCCTGAGTAGCGTTATTACTGTTGGTAGACTTATTATTATGCTTCCCCTCTATGTTACCAAACACATCCAGATCTTCGAACAATCTGTACGATGGAACAAACGGCTTCTGTCCTCCAGAGACACCTGGATTGCTTGCAGCTGAAGTAGCCTGGGGATCTACGGTTCTCGCCGGGAATGAGTTGGACTGCTGCAGCGATCTCCCTGCTAGTGCCGACGTCTCTGTGTATGAGGCTGTTGCATTAGCCCGGGGAGTGTAGTATGCATTTGCTGATGTTGAAGCCCATGGCGGAGGCGGATATTCAAATGGACTCTGAGGTCTAGCTTGCGGTTGAGAATAACCCTGCTGTGTATGAGGCTGTTGCGTTTGAGGATTACCCTGCTGTGTATGAGGCTGTTGCGTTTGAGAATAACCCTGCAGTGTATGAGGCTGTTGCGTTTGAGAATAACCCTGCTGTGCTTGAGGCTGTTGTGGTCGAGAATAACCCTGCTGTGTATGAGGCTGTTGCGTTTGAGAATAACCCTGGTGCGCTTGAGGCTGTTGTGGTTGAGAATAACCCTGCTGTGTATGAGGCTGTTGCTGCTGCTGTTGAGAATAGCCATGTTGTGTTTGATGCTGCTGTGGTTGAGAATAGCTCTGATGTGTTTGAGGCTGTTGCTGTTGAGGTTGCTGAGGTTGTGCCCATGGAGCGACATAGCTCTCAAACTGTGGCACAGCCTGCGGATAGCTATGGCTGTTTTGATCTGAGACAGTGGGAGGAGGTGGAGGAGTTGACGTCAATGCCAGACTCAACAAATCAATCATGTCTTGGTCCCTAGTGGTGTTCACTGGAGGCGGCGGGTCAGGCAGAGCAAGAGCAAGAGCATTATGAGACTCTGAACTGGCGGGGTCTGTAGTCACAGATGCTGATGGTTTAGAATGCCTGAAACAACACAGCATTATATGTCAAATATTAAGAGTTTATGATATGCTTCCTGAATCCAATTGTAAGAAACAGACCTTCGAGCTAATTGCGCAAACTCATCTTCCTCCTCGTCTTCCTCATCAACTGGGCTTTTTCCCGTAGAGACAGTGGCGGGTACTGGGGAACTAGAACCAGCTATGGAACTAGAATCTTTAGCTTCAGAAGATTTTGGGCTCGAGTCAGCTGGTTTTAAAGCTAGAACTGGCAGAGGAGAACCAGAAGCTATTGCATCATGTCTAGCTAGCAGAATTTGAAGACTGTCATTTAGATCGAGGCCCCGGCCTAAAAGTTCATCATCGCTGCCAAATAAACGAAGAACTGTTTAGCACAACGATGGAACCTCTCAAGTCAACACATTCTAATATGTTTAAATACTATGTGATTCCTGAAGAATAGAAGACTAACACAGTGGTGGTTAGCATCTGCATCAGCTTTTTCTGATTGGAACGACAACGCTCGACCAAATCAACAATGACTTCATCTTTCACAGCCTACATAATACGATAACCATAGGTAAAAACAATTGATTTCGCTTCCAAAACCTCAATATAGCTGTACACCATATGACAATACCTCTCGGTCGCTGGTATCCACAGCGCTTAGCATGTCGCCCAAGAGATCCATCACGTCCCTCATGGCCTCGATACTTGACAAGCTACAGTTTAACAAGAAAAAGGACATTGAAATTTATGGATTTTTTTACAAAATCTAAAATTGCCAGTCCACATCGAGAGCATGTTGAACTAACAAAACTACTTACCTTAAGCCCTCAACCTCACTTGCCATTGCTTCATCAAGCCTTCTCGACGAACCACTGGGCATTCCGTAACCCACTTGAGGTATTCCATAACCCGCTTGAGGTGGTACTCCATAACCCGCTTGAGGTGGTACTCCATAACCAGCTTGCGGTACTCCATAACCAGCATACGGTACTCCATAACCAGCTTGCGGTGATCCATAACCCCCCTGAGGCTGTCTTACCGCTGGATGACTCACTGGTGGAGTTATTATAGGGGACGCATCAGGTGAACGCTGAGGGAACACGACTCCAGAACGCTGACATATACAAGAGCAAACATAAGGAAAAGAATTTCATGCAAATGACAATCTGCATGTATATAGAGATCTCAAGCGCAGAGTAACAAGACTCCCGCAGCTATAAACTAACTTTCATATAGAACATGGTTAAGAACCCGTAAGAGGTGTAGCAGCGAAAACCAGCCTCTTTACTAATACACAGTACTTGGAAACTTATCACAAGAAATTCTATGAAAGGTGACTGAAAAAGTTATATTAAGTAAATTTTGAGGCAAGTTACTCACCCTTAACTCATCGTACGCCCAATAATAATGAGGATATTTACCCTCTGGACCTCCAAAAGCCTGCTGCCAAGAGTCCAGCATGACCAATATTTTATCCCTCACTTGCATATCCGCCTGTAAAAAAAAAGTTCAAAGGAGCATCAGCAACGTGAAGACTCACCACTATGGAAAACATACACATACAACCCTAAAACAAAAAAAAAACTACCTTCTTCTTCACAATCTTGACCATTTCCCCCAATATGTTCTTCTCCGCAACTTGATGGTGCAAATAATCTCCACAGTTCTTCACCAACGCCTCCAAAAGCTAAGAAAAAAAAAGAGTCAAAACAAAATAAATGGCCAAAGAACAAAGGTCCCTAATCTCAATACCGTGAGTGCCAGTTGCTGAACTCTCGCGCTCTTATGTTGCAGCCTCTTTTTCAAAGCTTTAACCACATCCTTCGCTTGCCTGAGCAGCTCAAACAAGCACATAAAAACGTTACATCTACGATGATTGCAGATTAATCAAAGCAAATCAGAATCTCATTCTACCGAATAACAATCAGTACAATCAATGATCGTAGACAGGGCCAGCTATGAGATTTATGGAGCTTACTGGAATTAAATTTGGCTCTTCTCTATACATATTATTAACCTAGGGAACCAAGAGGGATGATTCATACTTGCTATGCCTAATAATCAACGAAAAACAATAATCTAATTCTATCGAAGAAACAATCAAACAGTTGCAGAATCCTAAGACCTAAATAATAATCGAAAGCGAAGAAGATCGAAAAGTTCTCTACCAGTGAAGAGAATTGACGGAATCGCAGATTTCCATGTTGGTGGTCCAATCAGGACCTAGAAGAAGATCGCTTGTTGCTTTATCAACCGCCACCGTCGCGGAAGCTGAAGACGACGCCATATCTTCTCGCCGATAGAGAGGAGACGAATAATCTTCGGCTTCTATCTATCTTTTCCAGCGCACCGAGAGAGAGAGAGAGAGTCAGCGGGAATCTTTGCTTTTCTATCTCAGCAAAGGAGAAAGAAGAGGAAAATCAGAAAAAAAAAAGGAAAATCTTTTTATTTATTTTGTTTTCCTGATTTTATTCTGAAGGACGGCCAACCTCTCGCTCCACGCTCCTCTTTCGCGCGTGACGCCACACGGTTTTATAATGTGGTCAACGTGAAAAGTCTTGTTTAAAAACTAAAATATGGTACTGATAAATTTTTTTTTTTTTTGGTAATCATATAGTACTGATAATTATAGGTGGGTACTGGATAATGCGTTTTTAATGCTGTTTTTTTGTCACTGCGTCGCATTTTAGTGCTGCTCATTGTTGTAATGTGATTTTGACATATTTAATTATTTATATGGTTAATTATTTTATACGGTTACGTGTTGAAACGCAGCCAAGCAAAGTGTATAAAAAGGCTTTAAAAGTGTGTAGCAAAAGTTGGGATACATATTATTTAGACATTGACGACACGTATATTTTGATCGGTGCCACTTAGATAAAGATGAAAAGGAAGTTATCTTTATTTTTGAATTATACATTTATAATAATTTTATCATTTTGGACATTTATTCCAACCAAAAAAGACTCTGTGTACTCCACTGATTATCTAAATCTGTTTTTCATATCAAAGTTTCTTAAAAAATATTCATGAATAAGAACTGAAACAAATATCCATCATTAATTAGAGAGGAAGGAAAAGTTACAATTCATTCTAAAATTTGAAAATTCCCCTTTAAAATAGGTATATGCTCTCTTTTCTTTTTGTAAACTGAGTAGGTATATGCTCATATTAGCATATATATATATATATTTGCTTTTTTGCTAAAGTTTTCCAAAAGTTGTTAATTCTTCAAAATATGATATAAACCACCGGAATATTGTAAACAGAAAAAAAAATTACAAAAATTATATTAGCGATACAATATTTAGAGAATATTATCTCTAAATACAATTATAGCTTCTGCAAAATTATTTTATAATCCATTATACTATCTAGCTATTCCGAAAAATTCTCGATCTATGAACTAGAAATGAGTCAAATAACCACGGTAAGACATATGATTAAAAATAAAAGCTCGAAGAAAATTTATAAATGGTCGGTGGAAATGTATCCAGAACAGCTGACTTCGTGGTCGAGATGGTTGAAATGTGTGATCCAAATGACCAGAGTCAGCCCAAGGGAGCTAAATCAAGTCAAATATGGTGTAAGATAGAGATATTGGTCGAGGAAACTGGAAGGATGGTCTTTATAAAAAAAAAAAACTGGAAGGATGGTCGAGAGAAAAAAAAAGAAGAAGAGATTATGTGGATGATAAATAAAGATGGTTCACAGGTTGTTCCGATGGTCGAGAATAGGACAATCTAACGGCTGTATTGGCTGAAAAAAAATGTGGCTGACCTGAAGATGAGCCACTTGTCAAGATAAAAGTGGTTAAAACTGTTGCAACAACGCTCATGAAAGTCATGAGTAAGGAGAAGTAGACGCGGAGATGTGGGTTACGCTTGCGTAGAATAATATACAAAGAAACCTATTGCGAGTACGCAAGTATCTGCTAAGCCACGCAGTGTCCAAATGAGTAAATATCACACGAGTTCGTTCAAGTACAGTAGAACCTCTATAAATTAATAATGTTGGAACTTTAAAATTTTATTAATTTATAAAGATATTAATTTACAAAAATTTCAATTTTAGATTTTTTTCTATTTTTAGTTATAAAATAAGAAAATATTTGATTTTACCATATATACATTATTAAAATTTTAGAAAATAATGACTTTCATATTGTTTTATTATTTTATTTGGTGTATATTTTTATGTTTCATAGAATTTTTATGTGATTTCCGATATAATTTTACTAAATATTATCAAAACATATTGAAATATTAAGAAAATTGATGTATTTTCATTGTGAATATAAAACCAATAATATAATGTCTATTTGTACTTATATAATATATAAATATATATTGATAGATTATTAATTTATGATTTTAATGGGACTATATATTTACATGGGAGTTTTAAAAATATTATTATCTTATTATTTTATTGATTTGTATTATATTTTACACCGGCCCAAGTTGGGACCGATGAAATTTATTAATTTATTAATTTATCGAATATTAATTTATAGAGGTTCTACTGTAAATGTAGAAGTGGAAGCTGGTTGTAGGAACAGCTTTGTTGCATAAGAGATATTGGTCATAATAAAGTGAAAATGATATAAAATTTCTTAAATTTTAAGAGATGATATACATATAAAAATAGATTTCTAAATTTTTTGTATAAATTTTTTTCTTTTCATTGATTTTTTTTTTAGGCTCAAAATTGTAAGCTTGTTTTTGCTTAAGAAATCCTTAGGGTACTACTCAGGCAATTTTGCATGCAATGATGATGTCTAGAGCGTTTAGGACGAGAGAAAAAAGATGAAGAAGAGAGGGAGTTTGTTGGTAGTAATGGGGAGGAGCCAAAGGATTAGCTACTAGCTAGAGAAGAGGAGATAGGTTGAGCGAAATTTATGGTTATTATTGCAAATTTGTTTTTGATTAGTCTATTTCTTAATTTTATAAATAATCTATGGCTATTGTTGCAAATTTTCCATAGTTTTAACAGTTTCTCCGACTATAACGAAATGTCTTCCAGAGCTCCGGTCTGAATAAATCCTAATCGACGCCGACCCTCGAACTCAACCATCGATCGACCATGACAAGATCATCATCATGGCATCGAATGTCAAACTTCCTTCGAAAGTACCGAAAGATCCCTCACTCATCCTTCAAAACGAAATGGAACGAAACCCTCAAGCACAAACACGCAATGGAACAACTAAGAAGCGGTCTTGTCTCAAATCCAAGCTCGAACGTCAGCGCTATACACACACTCACAGAGTCATTCCGCATCCACAACTGCGAACCCACGCCGCAAGCCTACAGATTCGTCATCAAAGCCCTATCCAAATCCTCCGACCTCGAGAGCATCGCCTCCGTTCTAAACCACCTCGAAACCTCGGAGAAGTTCGAGACGCCAGAAAATATATTCAAAGACGTCATCTTTGCTTACGGGTTCGCCGGAAAGATCGAGGAAGCGGTCGACGCGTTCTTCGGGATCCCGAGGTTCAGGTGCGTGCTTTCTGCTTACACGCTGAACGCTCTGCTCTCGGTTCTCGTGAGGAGGAGAGAGGGGCTTGCGATGGTGCCTGAGGTTTTGGTGAGAGCTGGTGGGATGGGTGTGAGGTTAGAGGAATCTAGTTTCGAGATATTGGTCGATGCTTTGTGTAGGATCGGTGAGGTGGATCGTGCTAGTGAGTTGGTCAAGTACATGAGTGACGAGAGTTATATCGTTGATCCGAGTTTATACTCGAAGTTGCTGAGTTCTGTCTGTAAACATAAAGACTCTTCGTGTTTCGATGTTATTGGATACGTGGAAGAGCTGAGAAAGATGCGGTTTTCGCCGGATTTGCGAGATTACACGGTTGTGATGAGGTTCTTGGTTCGAGGAGGAAGAGGGAAAGAAGTTGTGAGCGTGCTGAACCAGATGAAATGTGATCGGATAGAGCCTGATCTCGTTTGCTGCACGATTATACTGCAAGGGGTTATCGAGGATGAGGATTACTCGAGAGCAGACAAGTTGTTTGATGAGCTGCTCTTGTTAGGTTTGACTCCTGATGTTTATACCTATAATGTGTATATCAACGGCTTATGCAAGCGGAACGATGTGGAAGGCGCGGTCAAGATGATGTCTTGTATGGAGAAGCTAGGTTCTGAGGCTAATGTGGTTACGTACAATATATTGTTAAAGGGGTTGGTTAAGGCCGGGGATATGAGTCGAGCGAAGATTCTTTGGGAAGAGATGGAGAGGAATGGGGTAGACCGGAACAGTCACACGTATGATATTATGGTTGGTGGGTTTATTGAAGTAGATGATGTTGGTTATGCTCAGGGTTTATTGGAGGAAGCTTTTAGTAGGAACTTGTTTGTTAAGAGATCAAGAACAGAGGAAGTCATTTACAGGTTGTGTGATAAAGGTTTGATGGATGAAGCAGTGGAACTTTTAGCATACCTGGTTTAAGTTTTTTTTTTAATAGATGTAGATCAACTTTATTATCCCTGCAATTTTTTATGTGTTTGGTCTTGTGGATGATAGCTAGAATTTGATAGAAGGGGGATTTTGATTTGCTTGGCAAAGTCTTGGGAAGTGATCTGACTATATGTTCAGAGCAGAAGAGTAATCTTACAAATGTATGTATTGGTTTCTTCAAGGATTTAATACAAATTGTGTTTGGTTTTGATGTCCATCCTAGTGTACCGCAAATGGTTTTAGACCGTCTGATCCGATGTAGCCATCCGAAGTCTAGATTATCATTGATCAATGATTGCTTATAACTTAAATTCTGGGAATAATGTGGACCTCGTACACCGACTATAAAACATAGTATACCTCAATAAATAAGGCCAGGCTGGACCAGACTAAAATACATGTGAGCTTCAGAGTATGACAAGGACAGGCCAACCTAGAGAGACTGACGTGGATACAAAACATAACAGAATGTAGAAGAATCCAGCTGGTGTGTTGTATTCTACTTTAAGTAAGAGAGATTTTGACCCTCAAACAAAAATTCTCATGAACTTTGAAGTAACAAAACACAAAAGAACGTAAAACAGAAACTCAACATAGCACTAGAATGATTCTTTACTACATAAGACTGCCATAGCAGCAACTCAATAAGTCCCATATGGTTCCAAGAGCATCTCGGAGCCATCGCAACTTAAGAAGTCCCATATAGTTCCAAGAACATCTCGGAGCATTTCCAAAACACAACCCCTCTCAATTTTCTGCTCCTGCAGACCCACAAAAATAATAAACTTATAGAAGTCTTACTTCCAATATATTTTTAAAAAGATGCAGAAACACAATGACTTTACCTGTAGCTTAGTGTTAATCTCTTTAAGTATAAGAGTCACCCCCTTCTCGATTTCCCCTGTTTCATACCTCTCATTCATTCTATCGGTCTCTCTGACCTTAAGCACAAGAGTCCTTGTTTTGTGGATAGTAACTCTAACGTGACAAACTTCAAATATTTTGTAACAATCTTCGAATGAAGTTTTACCAAGCGACCACCTTAATCTACCTTTCACATTCGGATCAACAATTGCTGAACCAAGTAGTCCTTGGATACGTCATATAAATGGAACTTAAGCTAAGTACAAGAGAGGCATATCTATAATCCAGATACTATATATATATCAAAATTAACTAACCGTGAGGGTGCTTATTGTCCTTTTGCCGGCGAGCATAAGCCTTACATCAAGATTCTTATCAATGCAAGAGATATCAATAGTCGAATGCCTTACAGGATGAAGCTCGGCCTGCGCAAAAGAAAATATGGTTTAATGTTAGATGTTAGTAGAAAAAAAGTGTGAAAATTTGGCATGCAACAAATTATTATCAATGATGAGATCGTTGCGATGTATCATATGTCCTCAACAACAATATTTCTATTGTTGTCAAAAAAAAAAAACAATATTTCTATAGGACTTGCCTTGTACATACTGAGACGTTTATCTTCCTTCACGACACATTTACAATTGATGATTCCACTGGGACCAGTAATCTTCACGATGTATTTTTCCTTTTCTCCGTCTATACAGAACTCATGGCTTGGTATAGCCTTAGACTTGATGTTTTGTATGAAAGAGGTTGGTACATCTGTAGAGAATATCCTTCTCGAGTTCTTTAGGGAATAATCAACCACAGGACCAGCTTTGCTCCTAGTTTTATATGTTATAAGATGTTATAAAGCAAGTGAAAATGAGATCTTGGCTACAAAAACAAAACACAATATGACTAAATTTTTAGATTGCTTACCCATAAAAGATCATTTTTCCAAACCTGGCAACCAATCTTAGTTTGGCATTATCTGAAAGATGATGATCCTCCACACACTTATTAGCTTGGTCATATGCAAACATAAGGTCCTCAGCGACTTTCTCTGCTACTAAGAGCCACCTAGTTCTTTCTTCTTTGTCTTTGCTCTCTTCAGTCCTCATGCACACTGAATATATAAAAAAATAAACTCAAAAGGACTCACTACTATTGTTCACTGCAGCATCTAGATAATGTTCTGTGTTAAGACACAAACCTTTGTGAAAGTCTTTGTTCATCAATACCAAAGCCTTTACTCCATGTTCAGAAGAATCAGAGGATAAGGGCACAAGCTTGACATATGGAGGAACCTCGTCCATAATTCCATTTGAACCAATAAGAAACCATTTGGTAAAATATTTTTCTGAGTACACAATTCCATTGCCTTTAGCACTGCTACTTTTGAGTTCATTGATGTTCTTTTCGAATTTTGTGAGAAGAGAATATGGAAAAGGGGAAGGTTTAACTGGATCCTTCAAGTTTCGCTTATGTGGAGGAATATAAGACATGCCTGATCCTGAAACTCAACAACAAAATAAGAAGAAAAATAAACGATTTCAAGAACAATGAAATAAGCTTAAGTATAAATAACATCTTAGGAAAACTACAGAAAACGACTGCAGAAGTTTTAGTGATTACAAAATATATCCAAAGAAGTATACACTAAATAGATTTTGAGATGAGGATAGAGAAGGTGTATCGTCTTCTGATCTTCCTGCAAGCAAATAACAGTGAACTCTAAGAGTCTCTTTGGACTTAGATCCTTTTTTATCTTCCAATTGACGCATCGTTTCTTTCAAAACGTAATTAAATTGTGTTTGGCATAAAGATCAGTATAGTTATGAAACAAATATATTAACATAGTTTTGTCAACTATTTTTTTCTTGTTTAACAGTAGTTAAACTGTAAAATGAATGCCTTTGGAGTGGCATGCAAATATTCAAATAATACCGTTTTTTGCAGTTGTGGTTAAAAATAGACTATCCGTAAGATTTGATGTTTTCGATTTGGTATGTTTATATGCTGAATGGGGTTGACCGGAACTGCCACACGTATGATATTATGAATTTATGATTAGTGCGTTTATTGAAGTAGACGAGGTTGGTTGTGCTCAGGGTTTATTAGAGGAAGCATTTAGCAGGAACTTGTTTGTTAAGAGATCAAGAACAGAGGAAGTTATTTGCAGGTTGTGTGATAAAGGTTTGATGGATAAAGCAGTGGAACTTTTAGCTCACCTGGTTTAAGGGCTTTTTTATAGATGTAGACCAACTCTATTATACCTGCAATTTTTATGTATTTGGTCTTGTGGATGATAGATAGCTAGTATTTGATAGAGTTGATCAGACTATATTTTCTAAGCAGAAGAGAGATCTTACAAATGTATGTATTGGTTTTCAAAGATTTAGTACAAATTGTGTTTGGTTTTGATGTCCATCCTAGTGGGTGTACATTTGTCTTCTTCAAAATAATATAACTGTTTGACCGTAAATGGATTTAGACCGTCTCATCTGATTCAACCATTTCAAAGTCTAGATTATCATTAATCAATGAATGTTTAAGACTTAAATCATGAGAATCATGTGACTCTAGCACACCGAACTATAACACAATAAGGCCAGGCTGGAACAGACTATAATACATGTGAGCTTCAAAGTGGGACAAGGACAAGCCAACCTATAGCAGACTGACATTAATACAGAACACAAAAACTGTCAAAAGATCACAGCTTGTGTGTTGTGTTCTATTTCAATTAAGACACGTTTAGTCCTCACAACCCAAACAAAAAAAAAACTCATGAACTTCAAAGTACCAAAACACAACATAACGTAAAAGAGAAACTTAACATAGCACCGGCAAAAAACATATGGTTCTTTCTTTACTACATAAGACTGCCATCGCAACACATGAAGTCCCATATAGTTCCAAGAACACCTCGGAGCATTTCCAAAACACAACCCCTCTCTATGTTCTGTTCCTGCAGACCCACAAAAATAATAAACTAACATAAGCCTTACTTCCGATATATATATTTTTAAAAAAATATGCAGAAGAACAATAATTTTACCTGTAGCTTAGTGTTCATCTCTTTAAGTACAAGAGTCACCCCTTTCGCGATTTCCCCTGTTTTATCCCTCTCACTGAATCCATCAGTCTCTAACCTTAAGCCCTAAAGTAAGCTTCTTGTAGATGGTAACTCTAACGTGACAAACTTCAAGTATTTTGTAACCATCGTCGAATGTTGTACCAAGCGGCCACCTTAATCTTCCTTTCACATTCAGATCAACAATTGCTGAACTAAGTAGTCCTTGAATGTTACTTAGCTCGTTCTCCTGTCCATCATAAAAAAACTGCACTTAATCTAAGTACAAGAGAGGCATGTGTATTATCAAAAATTAACTCACTGTGAGAGTGTTTATTTTCCTTTTACCAGTGAGCATAAGCCTCATATCAAGATTCTTATCAATGCAAGACACATCTATAGTCAAATGCCTTACAGGATTAAGCTCGGCCTGTGCAGCAAAAGGGTTTGTAAGATGTTAGTACGTAAGGTAAATATTCGGCATACAAGAAATTGTTATCAACGATGAGATGTATCATATGTTCTCAAAGACTTGCCTTGTACATACTGAGACGTCCATCTTCCTTCACGGTACATTTACAACTGATGATTCTATTCGGACCAGAAATCTTCACAATGTATTTTTCCTTTGCTCCTTCTATACAGAATCCATGGCTTGGTATAGCCTTAGAGTTGATGTTCTGTACGAAAGAGGTTGGTACATCTGTAGAGAATATCCTTCTCGAGTTCTTTAGGGAATAATCAACCACAGGACAAGCTTTGCGCCTAGTTTATTACATGATATTATAAAACAAGGAAAATTAGATTTTGAAAACAAAATATAACACCAATATTTTTAAAGGGCTTTTATCACAACTAACCTAAGAATTCAAGTCAATTGCAAAACCAACCCCTTTTTTTTTCTCATTACTATTCATCAATGAATTTTTCAAACCATCCTTATGTTTTCGAAATATTTACAAAACTGCCATTATTTTTTTTTTTTTTTTAAAATCGAAAATGAGTAAAAACCAATTACACCCTAAGCATCTTTTCTTATTTACAACAATGCCATCATCTTCAATTTTGCAACCACCATTGAACCACCATGTTTGAGCTCATAAGAGCACCATTAACCCAAGCCTCCTAAATGGAGTGCTTAATCAATTTTTAATAATAAAAATGTGTTAAGCACTTAATCTAAAAAACTTATAAATTGTTGTTCTCCAATGGAGATTGCTTATTTTAGGGTGCTTAAAGAAAAAAAACATTGTTTTTTTAGATATGATGATGATGAGCCTACGATGGTGATGAGCATATTTGCCATGATAATAACTTGTTCATCTTCAACCTCTAATGCACGAACACTCGCACAGTTCCTCAGAATAGTCCTGAGACAAGTACAAGTATCACCATCCAAAGGAGTGTCCACTGAAACATAGTGCTACTACCCATATACAGTCACTCCTCTGTAACCCGCTCTCTTTCTCAACCAAAACTATCCTCTTTTTCAGTCTTGACACTCGCATCACCGAGTCCATTCCTTGTATTTCTGAAACCACCACACCAAATGACTCATCTGTAACTGTGTTGAGACGTGTGCTGAATATCCCCATTAGCGCATATTCCGTAGACTGAGTTGATGACATGGTCTCATCCCCGCAGGAGTCGTTGGCATCTTGAGATAAAGCATGCATAAAAACGAGTTCAGTTCTTGTCCATTAAGAAAAACACTGATTATAAGCACCCCAAGAAGCCTCATCCACTCGTTTAATGTCCGTGACTACAAATCACAGAATAGAACATTAACAACATCAATCAATACTTGAAAGCACCAGAGACATCATAGGTTCCTATCAATGGCATTCTCTCTCACAACACTAGGCTAGCCAGAATTCTATTACACTAGGCTAAAGTATCAGAGACATCATAGGTATCTTCCATACTACCATCTTCCATACAATCACAGTAGCAAGTATTCACTCAAACATGATCCAAAGCAACCAAATTTACAGAACAATCAGTAACAATATAATCAAAGTGTTCCCACAGAGAGAAAGTTAGGCCTTTAGGATAAGTGAAGACAGTTTTGTAAAAAAAAGGGGTTTGTATATAAACTTACTCAGACAAAGGTCGCTTGTTGATAGCACAAGGATAAACCGGAGCTCCGATGATGTTCTTGTTTATGTTACTGATTGCTCTTCGTGTCTGCCCATTCGCCGGATTCACTTTTCATCCACGTAAACCACCTTCAATAACAACAAGTCGCTTAAGTCAATCAAAAATAGAACCAAACCAAAAGATTAGTGTTTCGATTAAAGAATCTGATCATGCAGACAAATAAAAATTTGGGTCTTTGATGCGATTAAAGAATCTGATCAAAGACTTGAACAAGAATCATAAAACCCAGAAGAAATCAACGTGGAGATGAGAAGGAGGAAACCGAGACCGAACTTTCTTCTTCCCCTTAAACGCCTCTCAGGCTCATCCTCTCCCACTGGCCGATACCTTCTTCGTCGTCTTCTTCTCTTTATCCGTTGGATCGTGGAGGAGAACCAAGGTAGAGTGATGAAGCGTGAAGGAAATCAACAGAGGGTGAGGTGATGAATCGTCAAATTGATCTGTGGAGAGAGAGAAAGGAAAGAACCCCAGACTCTGTCTAATTGTAACACGTGTCCCCAAGCACCGTTTGCTTCTGTTGCTTAATTAAGCTCCGAAGCTTACGATAATTGTAATTTTTCTTTTTTTTTAATTACAAAAAAACCTAAGCACCCACTTAAGCTCTGGCGTTGATGATGCTCTAAAAGCTCAATAACTCAATTTTAACCACTTTTTCTCTTCTCTAACTCAACAAATTTTTTATTTCCTCTACATTTCTATCTAAAAAACTCTCACAACTTTCATTTTCATCTCACAAATTTCACATTTTCGAGTTTCTTCATTAGTAAATCGTCAAAGATGCTTCCTTTTGCTCAGTTTATGAGTTTGGACGGTTGAAAGGGTCGGAATCGAGGTTCACACCGGAAAAAGGTAACTGTTTACATGGTTTTCACCACTTTTTCAGTCTGTGTCGCGATGGTAGACTGCTTTATATGTCTACACCAATGTGTAGACGTACGATTCCGTCTATTTGTCAACGAACAAGTCAGTTTCGCAATTGACCTTTTTAACTTTTTTTTTGGAACACAGACTTCCCCAGCAGTCTACATCCTTACCTTTGACTACAAAAACAAAAATCTACGTAGACCTACCAAGACGGCTACGTAAAAGAGGTTGGTTTTACATTTGACCGAACTTTTGACTTTCTTAAGTAGACTTCAACGGAAGTCTACGAAATGTAGTCTGCCAATGAAGTCTACTTAAGGTCAGTTTTGCATTTGACCAAAACACTGACTTCGTTGAATAGGTTAGTTTTGTATTTGACTAAAATGTTTTTAAATAAAATAAATATTTTTTAAATTGTAGACTTCCAATGCAGTCTACGCATTTTTCACAAAAAAATATAGACTGTTCTTGAAGTCTACATATTTATTTTGGTCAAATACAAAACCAACCCATGGGTTTTGAAGTTAGACCTTATGCGAAGTCTACAAATCTGTAGACTACATTTGAAATCTACATTCGAAAGTCAAACAATTGTCAATTGCAAAACCAACCTATGGGTTTTGAAGTTAGACCTTATGCGAAGTCTACGAAACATGTAGACTACATATGAAATCTACCTTCGAAAGTCAAAACTTGGGTGAATTCTGGTCAATAATAAAAACTAACCTTTTCAATGTGATAGACTAAAACGGAAGTCTAAATGTATAAAGTCAAAACTTGGATGAATTTCTGGTCAAATAAAAAAAGTAACCCGTTAAAATTTTCAATTGCAAAAACTAACCCAAAAAGTAGACTGACACGGACGTCTACATTGTCGTAGACTGACACGAACGTCTACACTATCGTAGACTGATTGAAAAGTCTACGTAGGAAAAAAAATCAAAACTGAATTTATGTATTATTCATAAAGTTTATTCTAGATTTTTTTGTTTGAAAGTGTGTGTTAGTTAATCCTAATAGGTTTGAGTGATTTTGAAAAGAAAAACTGTTGTAGTTATGAAATTATAATACTTTTGGTTTGAGTACATAGTTTGCTAATAAGTGTAGACGTCTTTGTAAGTCTACATCTATAAAAAAAAATTAACATAAAATGGTTCAGTTATTTATTTTATATAAAGAATGAGTGGTAAATAAATACCAAGAATGGTTTAGAGGTACTTATGGAGGAGACACCAAAGGGTTAGTATTAATATATACCAAAAATATTTTCATTTTTGCATCACCAACAGTTTTTGTCCTATATTTAGAAGACTCTTGTTATGTTTTTGAAAATTTTTGCTTAACATTTGGAAACTGAACATTATCAAGAATAGAAATCTCCCCTTAACTAAAACCAGGTACCACTAAAATAAGCACATCGAAACAACTTTATCATTAAACCATTCAAGATCATCACATTGACAAACAACATTTATATGAAGAGATATTACAATGATTATATATGTTCTAAAGAAAATATCAAGAAACCACTTATTGCTATAAAGATAAGAAATTAAGAAGACACAAGAAGTTGTATACAGAAACACATGAAATAACATATTCGTATACAGAAACACATAGAGAAAAAAAAATCTGAAAGTTGTATATGAAATATAATTCAAACGACAAACAACAAAAACATAAAAAAAAAACAGAAGGAGACGAGAAGAAGAAACATGCTTACGTGAGATATAGTTGAGAGTCAAAAGAGAAAGACATAGAAGTAGGAGAATGGAAGAGAACAATGTGGAAGTGAAAGAGACTATTAATATTTGATAAACAATTCTTTCTTAACACAAAAATCAACGGATACGTCTCTGAGACGTCTCCCATCTCTGACCAAACCCCTCCCCCTTAAGCCATGCCGTCCCTGGTTCACCTTACATGTGTCGGGGTCGTTTCCTAGGCGTACCCGAGACGTACCCGTCCCCCTGCCGAACCCGGTACGCGAGACGGCACCCAAGAGGCGTACCCGTGCAACCTAGCCAATTACCCAAAACTCAAAATCAATTTTTTATTTTTTTTACCATAAGACAAGCAATCTAATTATCTAAGCCTCACCTCATTAGCAGGACGTCCATAATCAACCGGATCTCGTCGAGTTACAGCTTCAAGAAGCAAAACACCAAAACTGTATATATCACGCTTTTCGTTTAAGAGGCCTGAGTTAGCAGTTAAAGTGACTTCTCTAGTCATTGCAAGATCTTTCTGACCAGGTTTCTTTATGGCAAGTGATAGCAACGATGTGATCATAGTGCAGTCTGCACTTGGACCGCTCTTAGGTGTAGCTCCTACAGGAACTGGTTCTCTGCAACTGCAACTGCGCCTTCTTGTAAATCTTCTCTGCAGTAATTTTCTATCAATGAAAGAAGAGCTGCATCATTCACCTCAACCTGCAAGTAATACACAAAGTTCTGAGAAAATTCCAGGATAAAGAATGTGATTCCAAGACAATTACTCAAAGACCATAGACATTGGAGAATAGAATAAAAGTGAGACCTGTACAGGTTTGATGCCACAATCTCCACGTGCGATTTTCTCCAAATAGTCTCTGGCGATATGAACTTTCTCATCAGTGATGTAGCCAGCAATACTAATCACCTCCATTCTGTCTAGCAGATGATTGGGAATCATATCTATCAAATTTGCTGTGCACACAAACAAAACCTGTAGTAGGGAAATGAATCAGAAATTACATTCTTGCAGCTTAGAAGAATCACATGAAACAAAGGTTATTGATCAAATTAATAACCTTTGAGAGGTCAATGGTAACATCCAGATAGTGATCCAGAAAATTTGCATTTTGCTCTGGATCCAGAAGATCCAACAAAGCACTGGCTGGGTCACCAGCATGGCCTCTCCCAAGCTGCCGAGGATAAATAAAAACAAATATTATAGCAGAGCTAGTAGTATTATGACAATGATGGTGACAAAATTCAAGTAGATAATAACTAACAAGATATTACCTTATCAATCTCATCAGTTAGAATGAGATGATTAGCTATCCCCATGCTGTTGAGTAAACAGAGTAAGAAAGCTTCTTCTTGCACCTGCTGACAAATGGTAAGTGGAAGAATTAAAAGACAAACCACTCAAACCAAATCCATATAGAGATAGCACAAAAACCCACCACATAAATGAGATTAGACCAAAATCTATGAACTTTTTACAAATGATTGAGGTGAAGAGAAGAGAGTCTCACGTAGTTATCGAATGACTCATCGTAGGGGAAACAATAACCACCGGAAACCGGAAACCGCCGAAGGAGTAACGACAACACGCCGAAGAGAGTGGTCTGAGAGAGAGACGCTAGAGAGAGGGACCTGTTCCAAAGAGAAGAAACAGAACAAATAGAATATCACTACCTGACACACGACATCAAACAGAACATATCGAAGCAGAAGGAGAAACGACAACATGACTCTGACAACAACAACGAGATACGACTTCGACACACGACATGAAACAGAACAAACTGAAGATCACTACCTTACCAGAGGAAGGATATAGCAACAGCAGCGAGACAGCAACCAGTGTAAGCGGCGGAGACGGTTTGACTTCACCGGAAATCGCCCAAGAGAGAGAGAGAGAGTAACGGCCGCTAGGGTTTGTCTTCTTTTTTATTACCAAATGAAGACTAAAATTGCATTTATATGTCGGGAAACTTATCCGGTTAGGTTAAAAAAATTCTGGTTTTATATTGGTTAGATTAAAAAATGTTATATGTCGTATAACTTTTCTGTTTTGGTTAAAAAAAATTGATTTAATTTTGGTTAGGCTAATTTATTCTGGTTAATTTTGGGTCAAGTTAAGTTGTTTCCGGTTAGGGAGACTTCGAAAGAAGTCTACAACCATTTTTTCTTCTTTATTATTTTAATAATATTGGTTAAATCAGTCTAGTAAAAAATGTTATATAGGTTAAAATATTTTGGTTAAATCCGGTTAAGTAAAACTGCGTAGACTTCTTCGTATGATTTTAAAATTTTATTTAAATTGGAACATTTAATTTAAAATTAAAGATATACACGAATAAAATAGACTGTCAAAGACGTCTACAGTTTATAGACTTTATTGTAGGTCTACGAAACCCTAAACCACAAATTTCAAACCCTAAATAGTTTGCTTGATACTCAAAAAGTCTCATTTACTGTATCAAATATCAAAATTACACAAAATATAAACTACTAAACATTAATAAACAGATTTAAGTCAATAAAACCAAAAAAAATTAAAATCTAAAGTCTAATTCTAAAAATCTACCACTAAAAGACCTATCATGTTATAACCTTTTGTTTCTAAACTATGAACAATGTTTATATCATAGATACCAATTTAGTATATATTCTTTAAAATTGTTCAGTTATATAAAATTTTAATATATTTACTTTATACTATCCATTATATTGATGATTAGTTAAAATCTATCACAATAATTATTTTTAAACAATTTTAAAACAAAATATTAGATAAAATTTTGGTGTAGACTACACATCAAGTCTACAAATTAGACTTCGCTGGAGGTCTAAAAATATGTAGACTTCCTTCTTCTACATGTAGACTTCCAAAAGGATAGAAACGTAAATACCCTTCCGTTTTTTTGTTTGTTCATAAGGACTAAATGGTATTTTCATCTTCCATTTAGGTTAGTTCTGTATTTGACTGAAATTGGGGTACGCTAATGCATTTGACTTCAATATTTAGGTTGTTTTTAGCAATTCTCCCATTTTTAAAATGCTTACCCATAAAAGACAATTTTTCCGAACCTAGCAACCAGCCTCAGTTTAGCATTATCTTCCTCCTTTCTCTTATTGGCTTGCTCATATGCAAACACAAGGTCATCAGCAACCTTCTCTGCTACTAAGAGCCACCTAGTTCTGTCTTCTTCTTCGCTCTCTTCAGTAATCATATTTAACAAATATAAACAAAATAAAAACCAAGCTAAAAAGACTCACTACTGTTGTTCATTTCAACATCTTGATGATGTTTGTTTCGTCAAAATACATAACACAAACCTTTGTGAAAGTCGTTGTTCAGCAGTACCAAAGCCTTTAGTCCATTTATGCAGCCAGAAGAAGCCGAGGAAAGGGGCACAAGCTCAACAGAAGGAGGAACCTCGTCCTCAATTCCCTTTGAACTAATAAGAAACCATTTGGTGAAGTATTTTCCTGAATAGACAATTCCATGTCCTTGAAAATAGTTACTCTTGAGGTCATCAATGTTCCTTCTGAATTTTGTAAGAAGAGAATCTGGAAAAGGGGAAGGTTGAACTGGATCCTTCAATTTTCGCTTATGTGGAGGAATATACGACATGACTCAACCTGAAACTCAACAACAAAATAAGAAATAAAAGATACGGCCGGTTTCTAGAACAACGAAATAACAATGAAATAAGCTAAATGGTAAACCTTGTAAGAAAATTATAGAAAACTGCTGCGGATGTTCAGCGATTGATTACAATATATATCCAGAGGGGGAACGAGCAAAGGAAGTATAAACGAAATACGTTTTGAGATGAGGATGGAAAAGTTGTATCGTCTTCTGATCTTCCTGCCTGCATGCAAATAAAAGCGAACTCTAAGAGTCTCTTCAACTCTCTTGTGACTTAAATCCCTTTTTTAATTTTGAATTGACGCATCGTTTCTTTCAAAACGTTATTAAATTGTGATTGGTATAAAGATCAGTATAGTTATCAAAACATTCTAAAGATCAGTATATTAGAAGTAGTTAAATTGTAAAATGAATGCCTTCGGAGCCGCATGCAAATATTCAAATGATAACATTACTTTCCAGTTGTGGTTAAAAACAAGACTATCCATAAGATTTGATGTTTTCGATTTGGTATGTCTATATTCTGAAGCGATACATAACGTGACATGCATGAGCATTTCAACTGTTATATATTCGGGAGAAAATAGATATAGATGTAATTTTCAACGGTGCACAAAAAAAGAAGATGTAATTTTCAACCAAAATAATAATAAAACTGTTTAAAATGTAATGTTCAACCAAAATAGCCAAGTCACTTATTGACAAAACCGTCCACTAAAAAGAAGAATAAAATATTATTTCAAATTTAACAATTATGTATTATTTTGAACACCAAATAATGATGTGTAATTATAATTAGTTTGAAGATTTAAATAGTGAACAATTTTTTTAAAGTTTACAGTATAATAAATTAATAATTAAAAATGTTTTTATACAAAAAGCAAGTGTGCAAATGCGCGAAATTCTCAAGCTATAGTAAATAAATATTTTTCTGAAAATCTTTCCTCCTTTCACGGTCGAGTTTTGTTTCCATCCACTCTTTCTCTCTCTTCTCCGTCTTAACACCCCGCCGCTCGAATCGAATCCACACCACAGAAAATCCGTTCCGGTTCACGAAAGTGGTAAACCATCTCAACGTGGCCGCCCACACATTCAATGGACAGAGAGAGAGAGATATATAGATAGCTAAAGAGAGTAACTGCCTCGATTTAAAGTTCTTTCCACCTAACCATCATCCGAGGAGCTGATCAACAATGCCGTTGACGAGGTACCAGTCTCGGAACGAGTACGGATTAGCAGATCCGGATCTGTACCAATCCGCCGATAAAGATGACCCCGAGGCTCTCCTCGAAGGCGTCGCCATGGCTGGTCTCGTTGGCCTATTGCGTCAACTCGGTGACCTCGCCGAGTAAGTTTCTTTTTTCTTTGTGAATTCACGTAATCGAGCTCGAATCGCGTTGAATTCGAAGTTAGTTTTGACGAATCTGATCGGAATTGACTTGTTTTTGTGATTGAAGGTTTGCTGCTGAGATGTTCCATGACTTGCACGAAGAAGTGATGGCTACTGCTTCTAGAAGCCACGGTCTTATGGCTCGTGTTCACCAGCTCGAATCTGAGCTCCCTTTCGTTGAGAAGGCGTTACTCTGCCAGACCGATCATTCACCCTTCTTTTCCAATAAAGGTTAGATCGTAACGTAACCTCCCCCATTGATACATGCTTTGTGTTGGCCTTTACTAGAAGATAGCTTTATTTAGTTTAGAAGATAACCGTGTAATCAATGTTGGTTTAGCTTTTGGCTATTATATATGTTTAGTAAACCAGGAACAATCTCAAATATATAAGAGCTACATTGTACTCATTTCACAGATAAGATCAATATGTTTTCAATGCTTGCTGAAGAGCATTGGGGCTCAATCCTTAATGTATCCCTTTTATTCATTCCTTCCTTTGATTTGATATTTAGTGTTCAATATTTGTGATCTTGTTAGCTTTTTATGCTTTGGGATTACTTGAAGCGAGCTTTGTAACTCTGTTTCAGGTGTGGAGTGGCATCCGAATCTACAACTGGAGCAGAGTGTGGTTACACGTGGTGACTTACCCCGATGTGTAATGGATTCGTATGAGGAATGTCGGGGTCCCCCACGGCTATTTCTTCTGGACAAGTATGATTTACCTTGTTTTTTTTTTTTTGTAATCTCATTTTGTGAGAGATGAGGGTGATGTAACATCTTTTGTATGGTTTTTGATTAGGTTTGATATTTCGGGAGCTGGGGCATGCTTGAAACGCTACACCGATCCATCATTTGTTAGGCACGAAACGTCGTCGTATGAAGCATCATGGGATGATATTCAAAGAGAGAAGAAATCACAGAAAGCAAAGGTATGTACTACTTTCAAAACAGGGAGGCTGTAGCTTGGCGTTTCAGTGTGATCCTTCTTGGTTTTTCCTTTTGTTTTTTTTTTAGAATTTGTTCTTTTATGTCTTGTGTAAGCGTAGCATTGAAGTTAGACAGATCCTAGGACGATTCTCATGATCTTGGTGTTTTAAATGTGTAATATTATCTTCTCTGTGCACTTCTCAGTTTCTCATAGTTTTTTTTCTAATCTTATGCAGAGAAGAGCATCTCACTGGAGGAATGGAGGAACACCCGAAAATGCACTAACATCACATGCCAAGTGGGTATTATCTGTTCTTTTTTGCTGTATATATAGTTCCCTAAGTTGCTATATTTGAATTAACTGTGCTGAAGATGGTTGCTTCAAATCATTCAACTGGCACAGATTGCATGAATTATTTAAGGAGGAGCATTTTGAGGCTAATCATTCAGATCCAGCGCGAGTTGTGAAGCTGAAAACTAGAAAGCTGGATGGCTATTCCCTTATTTCAAAATCAGGGGAAAGCTACATGGGGAAATTTGTGCAGACATCTGTCAACAATGAAGCAGGTTATGAAAATATTTCCCTGAACCAGCCCGAATTGTTGACATGGAATTTAGATAGTGCTAAAGACGTGGTAACCGATATACCTGAAATCAGTATGGTGGGTGCTCCGGAAAAGTCTCACGGAGGAACCAGAACAGAGGTATTATTGCCAAATGAGCAGGAAAATGCGGGTTTTGTTGAAAAGGACATAGAGACTGTGCCTGAATCTACTCACAATGGGTTCCCTCGTACGACTTTAACACAGGATTCACATACCAATTTGAATGGAAAGCAAGGATTTCTTCAACATAGGAGTTATTCTGAAGATTTAACCAGCGAGGCTGACAATTATGTTGATGCGCCAGCCACCATGGAGTCAGAAACAGAAACAGATGATGAGTATAGTAGACCTAAGCATAGATCAGGTGCGTTGAAGGATGGGAATCATCATACATATTCTGATGTGGATGAAAAGAGGGAAGACCCACCTCAATTTTCATTTCTTCCTTCAGTTGGAAACACACCAGTATCAGAAAATGGGCGAGGCTCGTTTGGGAAACGGAGCACTAGTTTCTCTTACTCGGACACTGCAAGCGTATCCATTGATGATCAATCTGACGGAGAGAAATTTTTGGGACGTTTGCCTTCTACTTCTAGTGTTAAAAGTGAGCTGGTTGGTTCCTCGTCTCACGCAACTCCTGAAGCCAACCAAGTTTCTCATGATTTCAATGTTCAGGAATCAGTTAGTAGCAGCAATGCAGATGGCCAGACATCATTTATTTCCAATGATTCATGTTCAAGTCCAAGGGCAGTCTCGCAGAATGCTGATTCGTGTTCACTGACTGTTCATTCTTTAGCACCAGAAGTCGTTGAAGCGGCTGCAGAACCTGTTATAATTAATCCGGTTAAGGGAGGCAATGACGGAAGCGAGGTGGATCCAGTCGAATCAAGATCTGGTGCGTCTTTTGATGTTAAAGACTCTAATCTTCCTTCTGAAACTTCGTCAATTGGTTCAATTTCTGAAGGAAGCAGATACGAGACGACCCTTCAGAAGAGCTGTATTGTTGATTATTCTTCCAATTTAGCAAATTCAGGCACTGGTTATCAAATGTTTGTTGATAGGCAAACAGATGAACAGTTACCTGTCGCTGATAGTGATATTGAGACAACCTCTACAGTTGCAGCAAACTCAGGCAACGATACTAAAAGCTGGGTTGGTAGTAGCTTAACGGGAGAGGTGTTGCCTTTCTCAGGTGGGATGGAAATGGAAGTTTCTTCTGATATGCCCTCTAAAGTCTGTCTTCCTTGTACAGTAGATGAACGTCAGTTAAAAGATACTCTTGATGATGAAACCGATTGCGTTACACTGATTAAAGCAGTTTCTGGCGTTGATTCTAGAAGCGCTGATGTTGACAATGAACACTCATGTGCCCTTGGCACCACTGCTGAGGTCTCTGTTTCAGAGTCCCATGAAGACGCATTGGAGAATGGAATGTCCGTGCCTACTGAACTTGATAGTATACTGACTTCTGGTTTTAACTCAGGAGGAGAGAAATCGGCGGGAGATGCTTCAACTTGTAGCAAATTCGATGAACAGATCTCTGATTTACCTGCTGAAATTTATTCCAATCACATCCATGATGAAGACGTTCATGACCTTCCAGGGCTGGACAACATATCCACAGACATTGTCCCAAAGGAAGACCTTGCTGTATCAGATAATCACGCTGACATTTCCAGTGATGATGAAGATCATGCTGTTAGCGTGTCATCTACTAGTATGAAAGGTTCTCTGCCTTGGAGATCGACCAATACTTCTAAATCTTCATCTGAAGCTACAGACACCTGCCATGATAAAGCTGTGGAGTCTAACGGGAGACTACCAGCGGAAAATAATTCAGAGTCAGAGAAAACAGTGCAGGAAAGCCCACTGGAAGCGTCTATAGAGGGTCTGGGTACTTCCGTAGACAACAATGACCTGGCTAGTAGTGAATCTGTAAGTCCCATGATATCTCTTGATCAGTGTGACAGAGACACAGAAACCAAATCTCATTGTGAGAGCGTTCCTGATGAAAATCGCATAGACTCTTTGCCAGCGAATAATCTGAACCTTACAGAGAGTTTGACTATCGAGCAGCTAGATAAAGTGCAAACATCTTGTGCAAGCCACGCAATAGAAGATGAGGAATTGAAGCCGTCAAGTGTTTCCAGGGGCTTAGAGTTTGTACCACAATCAGCAGGCATAGAATGGCAGCAAGAATTGAATCTGGATCCTATTTTCCCTAGCTTTGATCTGATCCCTGAGACCACTACACCTAATCAGGAGGACATGCCACCGCTCCCACCCCTTCCTCCTATGCAATGGCGTATTGGAAAGGCTCCACAATCTTTTCTTCCTAACTTCATGGGAGAATTAGGCGAAACCAGTAGTTCTGCTCCGTCAGCCACACCACCCTTTGGATCTGGCGTGAATGTTCAAATGGGGTCAACACCAGAGCTGTCTGAATCTCTAGGAAGGGAGAAATCAGAACAACTTCCTGGAGAGTGTATGACCAGTGAATCAGAGAAGCCGTTGCATTCATCCATTCAGTTCCCGTCCGTTGCCACTGATTTGAATAGTCAGTACGACATTTTCGGCTCCCAGCGAACTCAGTCAGCGGATCTTTCTACTGAGCTCCTTGCAATTCCTAACCACGGGAGTATAGAGGATGTTGGTTCTGAAGAGAACAATCTTTTGGCTGACTATACTTCTCAGAACCAAGAGCTCATTTCTTCACAAGAGTCGTCATCGCAGACGATGCCTCAGGAGCCTTCAGCTAAAAACGAAGATTTCGAAGAGGACACAGATGTGCAGGTTTCAGAAACCTCAAGAGGTCAGAAAGATGGTCCTGAAACCGAAGCGTTGACACCACCTCAGTCAGCAAAGGTAGAAGATAATGGTCATTCTGATCCTGATGCTTCAAATGCAGAAACAGCAGAACCATCAAACTCTTCGGTTCAGAAGATAACTCCTGCTTCTGTGGGAGATGCTATGTGGCCTGTCAACGCATTCACTGTTGCACCTACATTGGATACAGATAAACTAGAAGAGGTCCCTATGGTTAAACTTCCCCGTCCAAGAAGTCCGCTTGTCGATGCCGTTGCAGCTCATGACAGACGCACGGTAACAATTGCATCTTGTCTGCACTAGCATGCTTCTGCTAAAAAAATGTGTCTCTAATCCCTTGTTCTAATGATTTGCTAGCTGAAGAAAGTCTCTGAGAGGGTCCAACCACCAATCAAATCAAAGCAAGATGACAAAGATTCATTGCTTGCACAAATACGAAACAAGGTAACACACCATTCTTCTTACCTTACACACAAAAATTTGATCAGGAGTTTTATGATCTTTGGTTTGTTTATACAGTCCGTTAGTCTGAAACCTGCTGTAGCGACGCGTCCAAGCATTCAAACTGGTCCTAAAACGAACCTAAGGGTAGCTGCAATCTTAGAAAAAGCAAACACAATACGCCAGGTCCGTCGTCTCTCTTTCCTTCACCTTATTTTTACTCTTTGTGGGCCTCATGTCAAAGCATTCCTCGACCAAATACAATATCAACTCGTTTTCTCTATGGCTCACACATCTGAAAACACGTAATGATCGTTGGATACACACTGGTGCAGGCAATGGCTGGAAGCGATGAGGATGAAGATTCAGATAGTTGGAGTGATTCTTGAGTCATGATCGCTGAGTACATAGTTAACTTTTTCTGTCGTGTTGGTTCTTGTTTGATGATGAGTGCACCAAGCAGCGCTCGGAGTCAGGTAGGTTATACAATTTATTTTCGAGGCATCACATCAAATATGTACTGTCATTGCTTAAATATATGTTACCATGTATACCGTATAATACTATTTTATATATAGGTGTGTGTGTGTGCATGTTGTAAGTAAACTCCGGAATTTGTATTAGTGTAACGGATGTTTATGGTTTTTCTAATCACTCTTTTTCTTTCATGAGATTATTTGGTTACAAAGTAATCTCAAACCAAACCGAGTTAAGCTGAAATTGAACTAAATATTATTTTCATATAAACTCAGAACCGAACCTAATTTGGTTTATATTACAAAGAAACCAAAAAAAGGATGAATGATGAGTACATGCACCAACAATCCATCTTGTAGATCAATCCAACTGATCTCGCTTCCTTCCATTTTGCCCTTAACATCATAGCTTCGATCTATGACTTGTCTGTATCTGTTTGGCTTACAGCTAGAAGCTCATTCTCATATGCCTTGCTTTCATGAACTGCAGAAGATAATAATTTTTTTTTGGAACGACAGCCTCTTATCTTCTTCATTTGCTGGTACAAGGAGACGCAACGACGGCCTTTGAGAAAGATGTTCTTGTTCTAATCTCCCACTGCTGTGGAGTTTGATTCCATATCCAACCACAGCCTTTGAGAAAGATGATGTATCAAAAAGATAGAGTAACATTTGGACTTGAAGCAAGTTCTGTTTCACCATCAGCTCGCTCATGAATTTCGTCCAATGCATGACCATAAGTCATTGTTTTGCGGCAGAGAGAAGCAAGGAAATGCGTCTACCACGAGATACAGAGTGGAAACAACAAGCACAAGCTTACAAGATGAAATGAACCCTTCTGTAGTTATGACATCTTCAGTGTAATCCAAAACCGCCATGTGATCATGTTTTCTTCTTCTCTGCAACCATAATATTGTTCTAAGTCCAAGAAACATATGCAACTTGCTCAATCTTCCAGTTGAAGTTACCCATAGGATAAGAAACCACGCAGAATTAGTCTCGTGCTCCCAAAATGAATATGCATTCATGAAGCCACTTGAGATTAGCACAAAGTTATCCATGTTGATCTTCCCCACCTGAACTTGTTTCCAATGGCCTAGATCTCCATTTGTGTTTCAAATGGAATTTACATTTCAGTAAAAATAAACTTATCTCAGGCCTAAAAGTAGCAGTCGTCTACTTCTGTGGGATAGCCTGGCTCTACAACGTTCATGTCTGATGCCTTCTTCACAAAACCAGAACACGCACCATGCATTCAACATCTTGTCTTGAGTTTCTTTCACCACTGAGCTGACCTTTTGTTTCATTGTCACTCTCTTCTGCCTTCATGCTTATTCTTAAAAATATAGTTACCATGAACCGTTTACCTTCTGATCCAACGTCAGAGGCTATAACCTCCTCTTGTCATTCTTTGCTTGGCTAAGTATGAATCATGCTCCTGGATATCCTTCCTTCAAATCATCTGTAAATTACCTTACCTCCTCTGCAATCTTTGCCTTGGATATACCCTTTGGATTTTGGTAAAGAGAAGAGAGGCAGTATGAATGATGATAATGATGAACTGATGATGATATGGCGACAGAGAGAAGAAGATTAAGAGAAGAAGATTAGGTTTAATGTTTGATTGAGATTAAACTCAATGGCTAAAAACGCCTTTACATATTGTTCTTGGTCTAAATGACCGACAAAACTCAGACTAGTTCTACTTATACCCAAACCCCTCAGACCTAGTTCCCGAGCCATTCCTTGAGAAGTTTATCCATTAACTTGGGATCCATAGCAACCAACTCATCCTCAGACTCCTCCTTCTCCGCCTCCTCCTCCTCCTCCTCCGGGTCCATAGTCCCCTCCGCCTCCATAGCAGCCCTGATTTCCCTGAATCTCACCTGAGCAGTGCAATCTACAGCCTCGAATGAAGGACCTCCGATCTCATCCAAATTCTCCTGCTCAGCTTTAGTACTTTTCTTTTTCAAAAAAACGTATCCGAAACTGTGGAACAAAAGATCTTAAAAGTTAGCATTTAACAATCATTATACAATTAATTAATAGTGACAAATTGGAAACTAGAAGACGTAACCTTAAACATTGACCAGTGTTCTCGTCTTTAGGAATAAAAATCTTCCTGATAACTCCACTTGATTTGAAAAACGTTGTCAGCTGTCCCTTGATAACCTCCTCTGTTGAACCAGGTTCAAACCCACTCACTGCAAGCACTACCAAACTGCAAACACACGTTGGAGAGAAGTTAAAAACTGTCGATAACTATAAAAATCTCACTATAACAAATTTGGAAAAAAAAACATTTACTTGGTACGGGGCCGCTTCATACGAACAGGAAGTCCGCGCAGTTTTTGCCCTTGTTTCTTAAAGGCCTAAGTACAAAAAAACAATGCCAAGAGAAATAAGACAGAATAGAAATTGCCAGAACAAATAAAGTGTAAACAACTTTACCTCTTTTGTATCTTCAAGACATTTAAACCAAACAGTTGCGTTCCTGAGCGGTTTGCCTTGAGAGTCGATATCAGCCATCATGACACGAGTAGACTTTTTGTTAAAGAATTCCCTACTGCAATATATGATGTGTAAATAGTTAAATATAGTAAATGTCAAATCAAAAGAAAACATTATATAGCATATACATATACTTACATATCACGTTTAACAGTCTCATCGTGCAAGTTCCATATGATCAGTTGATTTGGAATGTAATACTCTTCCAATTCAGTCTCTGAATCACTTGAATCCCATTCAGCAAATGACGGTGAGGCAAGAGGAGATTCATCCGAAAGCTTCTCTGAATTGTGCCTTTTCTTGTCCTCCTCTCTTCCTTCGGATTCAAGCGCCCGTTTTTTTGACGAGGGATCAAGCCTTGAGTCATCAGGATCAACCTTTGAGTCATCGGGATCAAGCCTCGAGTCCTTGGGATCATCAAGCTTTGAGTCCTCGGGATCCATGGAGAATGCTGCTTGGATCAGTAACACAATCGATATATCTCGTGAGACATTAATATAGTTAAAGACACCAACATCATAAGACATCTCTCGGGCTTTGAACAAAAATAAAACTGTAAGGAACTGTAAAACTTTAGATAAAAGAGAATCAGAAGTGACTCAGGAAAACCATGAATCTAACAAACATCATTACACATCTCTCGGGCTTTGAACAAAAATAAACACTTTAAGGAACCTAAAACGTTAGATAAAAGAGAATCAGAAGACTCAGCAAAACCATGAATCTAGAGCTAGCATCATTACACATCTCAGATATTCAACAAAAAGCTTGAAAAAAAAGAACGGGTAAATCACATCTCAGAAGCTCTATATCTCTTGAAGCAAAAGGTATCTCAGAATCTAAAAATCACAAACGGCTGAAGTTACTTCGTTTTTGATTCGTGTTAAACAAAACAAAGAAAGAGGAGAACTCCGTTACCTAAGGAATGTTGCGCTCGGCGAGAAGTTTCCAACTGACGAACCAAGCTTCGGGTTTAGTCTCAGAGAGAAAATCGACAGTGAGAGGCGGGCGGCTAATGAGACCTCACTGAGAAATTGACGGCTTAATTTTAGGGTTACAACACATATAGAGAGAGAGAGAGAGAGAGTCACAAGCGTACGAATCAGAGAGCGTGAGCAGGAGTGATTGATATTATCCGTCTAATTTTTTTAAATTTTCTGTTTAGTAATGAAAATAGATTTAATAAATCAAATATCACTATTAGCGCATAAGATGCATTTGCACTTGATTATCACTTTCCAAGTATGGCTAAACTACCGTGCTCAACAAGTTATTATATGATTACGGTTCTTTGGTTATTTCGGTTTTCAATTCAACCGAATGATCTCACTTCGGTTCCGATTTAATTTGTACTCATTTCCATATTTAATATTTTTGAGGCTTTTCCGATTTACTCAAAACAAAAAAAATATTGATTCAATTCTTAAAACTTGGAACTATTCTGAGTATTCTTTTTTTTTTCGTAATTAGGGCGCACACAATAATTTTATAAATATTTACAAATAGATTATTATCAATTTAAATACCCTTAAATTATTTTTTATACATTCAGATATTTAATAATAAATTAAACAACAGACTTTTTTATATACAAATTTTTTTATTACGTAAAATAAACTTGAAAACATTAGTGGATTTGAAATATTTAGTAGGAATTTAAATATCAAATTCTTTACATATGACAAAACAAAAACTAGTATAAGAAAATTATCTTTTATCTCATAAATTAAACCTGAAAAACACTCATGTATAGGTTTTTATTTTTTATTTGTCAACTAGGTATAGGTATTTCTATTTGACAACTAGGTATAGGTATTTCTATTCTTTTTTTATATAGGGATTTCTGCTTCTTTTTATTTTATTTTATTTTTAATTATGATGTAAGATATAATTTTTGTGGATAACACAGTATAAACTATTCTATATAATGATAATTATAAAATCAATGGATCGTTTTATTTTAAATCTTATTATTAATTAATATTAATAAATATTTTATAACACAATATAAACTATTTGTAGATAATGACAATTATCAAATCAATGATTTTCGTTTAAATTATCGTTAACTATACATCAACAAATCTAGTTATTCATTAATGGTAGTAACGACTTTAACCATTATAATTTTTAACGTGCGGACAAAATAGTTTAATAAATATTTATAAATAGATTATTATCAATTCAATTACCATTAAGTTTTTTTTGGCAAAAAAATGAACTAAACAACAACAAAAATTTATATACAAACTTTTTATTAGATAAAATGAACTTGAAAACATTAATACATTTGAAATATTTAGTGGGAATTTAAATATCAAATTCTTTACATATGACAAACAAAAATTAGTATAGAAATTATCTTTTATTTTATAAAATGAACTTGAAAATTACTCATGTATAATAAATTATATGAATATATATATGTAAAGAATTTGTTTTTTTTTGGGCAAAATAAAGAATTTGTATATATAGGTATTTCTATATATACAAATTCTTTTTATATAGGGATTTTTATATACCTATATATAAAAATTTGTATATATAGGTATTTCTATATATAAAATTTAAAATTTAAAATATATATATATGTATATATATAGGTATTTCTGTTTCTTTTTTATATAGGGATTTTTATTTTTTTTATTTTTTTTATTTTTTTATTTTTAATTATGATGTAAAATAATTTTGAGGATAACACAATATAAACTATTTTTATATAGTGATAATTATCAAATCAATGAAATTCATTTTAAATTTTAAATTTTATCATTAACTAATATTAATAAATACTTTATAACACAATATAAAATATTTTTAGATAATGATAATTATTAAATCAATGATTTTTATTTTTAATTATGGTTAATTATATATCAACAAATCTAATTATTCATTAAGGGTAGTAAAAACTTTAACCGTTCTAAATTTTAACATGAGAGTTCCATTGTGAAAAATCACTTTGTAAATAATAGTATTTGGTTCGGTTTTAATTTTGTTTCCGGTTAATTTATCAAGCCATAGTACCATGGTTGATAAGTTGTTTTGCACATATATTGCAATGCAGTGTTTGCTAAGATTGAAAAGACATCAAAAGAAAGAGTTTGCTAAGACAACCATATTATCAAACAATGCAATGTTTCTAAGATTCGAACATGCTAGATAAATGTATATGTAGTTTAACTATTTCCTTACCCTTTCTCTAATTGATGCATTTTTAAGATTTTTTTTAAAAAAAAATTTAGTAAAACCAAAATATCTATATATGAATATTATGTTTTTTTGTTGTGTACTTATTAATTATTCATAAAAATTATGTTTTTATAATTAATTATTGTGAAGATTAAGGATTAAAGTGTAATATATAAAAACATTAGAGATATATTTGAGGTTTCTTGTTGGAGTAACCCATTAGGCCACTTTCAAACCCTTATTTTGAGACTCACTTTCAAAATGAGGTTCTTTGTTGGAGGTGCTCTAAGTTGATATCACTCCAAATACATTTCCTCATCGGTATTTTAGATCTGTGATAGCGACTAGAATCTTTGAGTTTCAAAGTTCAATTATCATATCATGTGATTTTTACTGCCTCCACTTTAAAGAGAAACACACAAGACTATGCAAATAGGTAAAAGAAACTTACTTATGATGGAAGAATGTATCATCCATCTGTTTGATTCCTTGGGAATCTTGAAGCACCGTAGAAAAGCCTTTGACCACTAAGACTCTGCTTGTAGCATCTGTTTGATGGAAAAATGTATCACCCATCTTACTGTACAACAACTCCACTGGGAACATCGAAATTTGATAAGAAGGGTATGTCTCCTGTGATGATTCTTGATAATTAGGCACACCAAGCTCCTTGAAGTTCCCTCTCAGAGCCATCAACCTGATGAAAGGAAAACCAAGCTTACTGTTTCCAGAATTCAAATACCTAATAATTCCAACCATATTTACTTACTTTTGCTGTGATCAAAAGGAGAGAAACTTACTTTTGCTGTGAACAAACGTGAGAATTCTCAGTTTGAAGCATATTTCTATGGAAATTGAGAAAGTTGCTCAGATCTCTCCTTCGTCTCAACCACTCTTCTCACTGGTCAAAGTGTAATCTCATCCATATCTTTCCCGATAACATTGTTGTACACGTCACATAATGTTCGGTGGAGAAATTTAATTGTGACATGTGAGTATACCCAAAACCGATACAGCCGAATTTGAACCGAACCAATCTAAATTTTGTAAAAACCCGAGGGGTCTTAGAGCAACTTTGATGGTGAGTTTGTAAAACATAGGTTTTTAAAAACAAAATAATAATATTCAAATTAAATAATTAAGTTTTAGTTTAAATTAAAACATTAAATTAGTTAAATGAGGACGTGTGGCAAAATAGTATACTTAGAGGTTCTTAAAACTATAAAGATTATAACTTTATCTTCTCTCTTCTTAATTTTTTTTCCGTTAAATCCCCTAGTATTTTTTTGTTGAAACTGCTTTTATAAAGTTGTAGTTCGGAATTAAAACTCGATCCGAACTCAAACAAATATCTAAACACTGACCTTAATCAAGCTTTCTCGAGTTAAAAACATTAGGAGGACAATGTAATCTCTAGAGATGAATTTCAGATATTCATTCGGATTTAGTTTGAATCTTTTGGTTTTTGAGTTTTTAGAACATAAAATTTAAGTTATACTCTGATATTTATAAATTTCAGTTCAGATTTGGAGTATACATTTAAATTATGCTAATTTTTTTTTAAATCCAAATATACCTTAAAATCCTCAAAATTTATAGAACAACATATAAATTTAACTATGATATGGCCAAATATCTACAACTAACAAGAAACTAGTTCAGTTTGAATATTTTGATGGAAACTGATAGGTATTTAGGATATTTTGATGTTTTGAATATTTTATGTTATTTTCAGATATTTATTGTTAATTGGTAGTCTTTTGAATATATATTCTATAAAAACAAAAGACATGATTTAATTAATGTGTGATTTTAAATCTGGACCTCCCCTTAGAAAATTATGTTATTAAATTTTTGTATAAATATTTATATAATTTGAATTATTCTAAAACAAACAAATCAAATAGATATTCCTATATTTACTCTGAAATTATATCTGAATCAAATCTTTTCATATCATTTCATTTACAATATAAATATATTTTTTATTTTTCATTAAAAAACCTTTTTAAATATTTAAGCAATTTGTATTTATTTAAATAAATGTATATTTCATTTTTCACTTAATAAACAACTTTAAATATTTAGTTAATGTCGTGTTGTTTTAAAATTAAATTTGTATTTATTTGAACTAAAACAAACTTTTTAAAATATCTAATTAAGTTTATTATTATAACTAAACTCATGTACTGTACAATTTTGTATCAATTTGCGATATTAATTTAAAATAATAATTTTCAATACATTTTGATCCTTAACCAGTAAGATTTATCAATTTAGAATTTTATTTCGCATGATTGAAATATGTTATCATTGAAAATTTTAAACACAATAATTTTACAATACATGTATAAAATTGACATATCTTAGGATATTTTTATATACAATAATTTTACAATACATGTTTAAAGGGCTAACCCTTTTGCTAAGATTCAAAAGAAAGAGTTTGGTAAGACAACAATGTTATCAACAAAGCAAAATAAATTTATAATATAAAAGGATTAAAAATATTATTCACCATTTAAAAGAATTAAAATTAGTAAATTATATAATATTTTTATACAACAAATAAAAGTATTAACATATGTCAGAATTTATTTCTACAACTATATATTATCTATTTATTTATTTTGAAAATCACAAATAATATAATATATAATAAACTTTGGCTTAAGTGTTATTTACAAAATGCTATTTAACAACTTTGAAATTTTAATAATTCACTAAAGATACTAATAAGAAATCAATTTTAACTATTAATTTAATGTTTGGGTTTATTATAACAAAATAAGTTGAGAAAAATATTAAAAAAAAAATTCAAAAATTTCAAATTATTAATAAAATAATGTATAGTTAAGTAACAAAAAAAAATCAAAAGTTATATAACATCCTCCTATCTGAACTTTTCAACAATTTCAATGAGGCTTTAAGATCATAAAAGCAAAAAAAAAAACTAAAATAGAAATACTAAAATAATTACAGATAAAATTCTAATCCAAAAAAGATAGCGGGTATACTTGGGTTTCAAAAAGTTCATTAAACACGTAAAAACTTGAATCAAACCCAATCCGAACTTTTCAACAACTTATACCGAACCTGACCTGAACTTTTCAAAAACCCCAACAAAGCTTAAAAATTATGAAACCAAAAGTTAGAACCCGAGCTAAAACCCCGAACGTCGAGCCTTCGACTAGCCCTGTTCTTTATGCGAACGCCCAAAACCAGCGGCAGTGGCCACAAATCACGGCAAAATACAGCAAAACTCAACACTGATAAAACAACGCTAGCCTGTTTTTCTTAACACAGCGGCTGGTTGCGAGGAATAGAAAGACGCTGAATATTCCAGCGGCGACGGCTATTCGTATTTTGTACTTCGGGCAATTCACTAGCGGCCATTTTTATTTTCCGTGGCGTTAAATTTATTTCGGTAGCAGTGTAATTTCTTTGTCGCTGCCGCCGGTTTCAGCGTTCGCATAACGAACAGGGCTTATCTTGCTGTTTTCCCGGTCATCTCCATTTTAAGTTCTGTAGCCTCGGAGGTGTTCCTTGGCGTGATCACCTTCTAGGCTGGGATGGTGATGGGTGAGGCTCTAACATGTTGGTATTGCCGTTAACATGTTCAAATTTTTTAAACCACCAAAAGAAAACCATACAACATAGGTTTTTAATAAAGAAAGTTAACAGTCTTTAAGTCAAGCATAAATAAAGCAGCCAAAAAAGCATAATATATGTTTTTTCTAAATAGCACATAAAGATAATATTAAAAAAAAAAAACGTTTGATGGAGCTGGTCGAGAAACAAGTAAAAATATTAGCCTTCTTTGGTTTTAGACTTTGCCATCTTGCGTGCCTTTGTTGCTTCAAGATGAAGACGGCACATTGCTTTATATTGTGGAGACCTGCGATAATACCATTAAGACCACAGAATTAATAACAAGACAAATCCGTTAACAAGAATAAATAAATAGTCACAATAAGATGTTTGACGTACACGTGCGTGAATTTGCCATTCCCAGTTTCCCTTTTCCATCTGTACATTTTCAAACGGCCGGCAGCAAACATAGCACGACAAATTTCACAGCCTTTAAAGTTAACGTGGCAATAGTATTCGGCTCTACGTTTAGCCATTGTAACCAGAAGCTTCCGACCTCCCAAGTCGCTTCCATTGAGAGTTAGCGCCGCCTCAATCTCACCGACACCTTGTTTCAGATTAATAAAAGCATATCCTCTGGAAACACCGGTTTCACACTCGATGTGAACAAAAACCCTTGTCAACTCTCCACATGAACTGAAATGTTTAGCCAATGCGCTCCTGATCTCATCCCTAGAACCGCTACTATCAAAACCAGTGACGAATATGGTACGCTCATTGTTTCCCTTTGCATCTTTAGTGCCAAAACAACACTCTTTCTTCTTCTCTGTGGTTTCTTCCTCCTGTAGACAAATAAGTAAAAAAAAAAAACAAGGATCTATATTATTTGCAATTAAAGAGATGTAGATCAACTAAGCATCGTGTACAATATTATTATTAAGACAAAACATAACCTGCTTCTGCTTCTTCCGACTATTAAATTCTGTCTCCAAATCATCCAACTCTCTTTCTGCTTCAGTAAAAATAAAAGAAACAAGTTCGAAATTAGCAGAATATAGTTGATCAGGATAGCCTAACTTCTTCTATAACTCACATAAAAATAAACATGAGCAGAGATAACTATATATCAGTTTTTTTTAAAGAAAAATAAGACCATTACACAGAACAAGAGGGACTCAATTATTTTCTTACCCTTTTGCAAAGAATCTGTAGCATCAGCAGCTGCTTCAGCCTAAATCAACCCCAAAACAAAACAAACAATTATTAGGGGAAACAAAAGGAAAATGGGCTAAACAGGTGACTAAAGATGCAGAAAATTACATGGGAGGAGGATGATGATGATGCAGAGCATCTCTTCAGCTTGCTCTGGTCCATGATTTAGTTCAAAAGAAGACGACGGCAGTTTCGATAGGGAGGTGGGGAAGAAATCAAACCCTAGAAGACATCTTCCATCATTATATTGTGTTGGGTGAGCTGGGCTTTTGTGGGCTTTGTGATGCCTAGTTGGACCTGCACTTTTTTAAGGCCCACCAAACTAATTTTATTAGAGATCGGACTTTTTTGGGCCAACTTCCACTTCATTTGAAGTCTCGTGGGTTAAATCAGAAGTCCAATGTAGAATTTGTTGATGTGCCTTGATTTTGGCTTTTGCATCTAGGTGAAAGGCTGAATCTAAGTATTATACCATCTGGATTGCATCTACTGTGTTGCATCAAGTTATTATAGATGTTACATTTGATTGTTGGCTTATACCCATAAGTCTATGGAGACATAGTTTTAGAATGCATATTAGTACTATATTATCATGGTATCTTTTAACAAAGTGGGAAATCTCTTCAAAGAAAATCATGGTATCCTCCTATCTTTGATTAGAAAAAGTGCGAAAAAGTCTAGGTTCAAATTGTGAAGAAACCATTAATAACAATGAGAGAGAGGTTAAAGAAGAAGATTAATAAAAGATTTCATTTTGATCATCCATAAAACAAAAGAAACTGAAAATCCAAATTAACGTGTAATCCATATATCTTCCTACAAAACACATCAAAGAGACTTTAAAAGTTAAGACTCTAACATCTCATAAACATATCGCAAACTTTGAAACGATAAACGGTGAGTGTTTAGGTAGACATGACGCCTATTCTTTTTTACCTAAAAGAGATAAAACACCTAAAACGAAGAACCTACACAAAAGGAGTATTAAATAAAGGGAAATGAATATTAGAATATAATTTACTAATACTAATATTTATAAAAATTATACATATAATCACTAAGCGACACATAAAAACTAGTTTTTCGAATAATATAATATAGATGTCATGTCGTTGCACACAATACGATTAAATAATCACACAAGTACCATTTATCCAATACCATATGAAATGAGAATAATTGAAAATTACCTTTAAAAGTATGTTCGAAGAGCTCCTACTATTATTGACTTCTTGTGAAATTGTTTAACAAAGCATAAATATCTTCGAAGGATGTTATGATTTCTATCACAACAGTGAGAAAGGGGTTTAAGAAGAAGAAGCGGCAAGATATATGTTCCCTACAAACACACACCAAAGAGATTTTAAAAGTTAAGACTCTAACATCTAATAAACACATCTCAGAGGTTTAGAAAATAAACAAACTATATGCATATTCTCTCACGAAGAACAACCACAAAATGACTATTAAAGAAAACTTACCAAGTAGAGAAATGAGGAAGAAAGCTTACCCACGTGAGCAAGCATAATTTAAGAGAATAGCTGCTCCTCGGGGAAGATCATCAAGTACACTTAATTTGTAGTTGATCTTAATAGTGAGACCAAACCATTAGTACCATTTTTATTTCTTGGTGCTGACTAAATACATAATTTTGTGCAATAAAATACTGTAATGCATGTTGACTTCACACATTAGTAGTCAAATTTAGTCAATGTTCATGGATTAACAAAAAAAAAATGTTTAAATCTTACTACACCAGTTATAATTAGGTGAATTTCACCTTTAAATCTTCTACTAGAGCTAATATCAGAAGGCAAATGTCAGGCTAAAAACAAAAATAAAATCTTCTGAAGAGCTTGAAACCCATCAGGTGAAGATGTATTGGCAAATATGATCTTCCTATAAAAAATCCTACAATCAATCACTTCAAAAAGAATGAAGCTGGTATGAAGTGCAATCAAACAAAGTTGATACAAAAAAGTAGTAAAAGCTTGTTTGCGTCAAACACTTACAAATTATTCCCATGAACCTGGATTGATAAACATTACATAATCATATGCATGCATGTTCAATCCTCGTTTTTTAACCCATCAAGCACATTTTCTACGACTCTCATCATCTTCGGATCCGATCTTTTTCCATTATTTCTTCTTTATCTATTAAACTAGTTTCTCCTGTTTGTTAGATTTCCCTCCCATTCTTCAGCTCTGCATAGATGCATTTATTTTACTTGCAATCTAGAACTATCTTGTGCAAAATATTCTACTCAATGCAAAGTAATGAATGGTTTACAAATAACGAAGGTCTTACTTCTGTTTAGTGTTTATACAAACTCACCAACTCACTTCAAAAATAGATTGCAGGACTCAGTTGAGATTAACAAAGTAAAATAATATAAAGTATTTGCACTATATAAAAAAAAAAACTATTTCCACTAATAACCTTGATAACTGGTTAAATGTTACACTATACTATCACTTGTTTTTCAATGAAAACATACAAAACTTCAAATGGATCTATTCCAAAGATAAGGTGATCGAAGCGCATTCTCCAAACCGGACTCAATCTCCTCCCCCACCGTTCGCATCCGCAATAACTACTCCTACTTCAAGGTGAACTAATCCTACTTTAGTGACTCATCTTTTCTCCCTCGTCTTCCTCCTCTGTCTCCTCGCTTCTTGGCTCTTCCTCTACCTCTTCCGTCCTTCCGATCTTTAGTGCAGTCTCTTGAGCATCTGAGTTTCGTGATCTGGTCTCGGCTTACAAGTATACTTTTCAATTGGATTAGCAATTAAACTACTTATCATATATTGTGTTTTTGCTAAGGCAATAAACTACAGGTTGAAAGTCCGTCCAATGGATGTCAAAACCTTGAGGTCGTTGACCTCAGCAACATATCTTTGATCTAGCCGTACCATGAGAACATGAAAAAAAAAAACGTCATCTTTGACTGCAAACATCGTTTTTTATCTGCACACTAACTTCAACACATTTGTAATATATATGATCTCTGTATAATGTTTATGAGTTTGGGAAGAAACAACATTTTTTAATAAGTCAGAAAATGTTAAATGGTAACTTGCGCCACAAGCCTGAACTTTTAAAAGGAAGGTTTTAGTGTGAAGTGTGAATGGCTACCAAAAAAAAGATTTCAGGTGACAAGCCACCTTGATTGATATTTAGGGTTTTGGCTTAGGGTACAAGCCACTATTTTGACATCTTCCATCGCACAAAAAATTAATAAATTATGAAACTAAAAGTCTTAACCGCAAAGAAATCAATAGCATAATATCCAAAAGTAAAATTATAATATGTATATCAGAAAATAACGAGCTTGGGAAGAAAGTTTCATTCAAAAGAAAGAAGACAACGTTTCTGTGTCTAAGCGATGGAGAAAGAAGACAACGTTTCTAACCAGAGCTCCTCTGCTTCTGTAGAACCCTCCAGAAGAAGAAGAAGAAGAAGAGTCGCTGAGCCAGTTGATACGACGTTAAGTAAATGGGTAAAGGAGGAGGAAGGATTGAAGAAAGTCCGTAGAGTTCAAGCCAGAGGTTCGCGGAAATGTTGCATGAGAGGGAAAGGCGGACCGGAGAACCCGGTTTGCCGGTTTAGAGGCGTTCGACAAACGGTTTAGGGGAAATGGGTAGCTGAGATACGTGAACCTGTGAACCAACGTGGCGGAAACTCGAAGCGTCTTTGGCTTGGAACGTTCGATACTGCAGCTGAAGCCGCCTTGGCTTACGATAGAGCTGCTAGTGCCATGTATGGACGCTATGCCCGGTTAAATTTCCCGGACCGTTTAGGAAACTGTCCCGGTGGGGAAATGAACGACGAGCCAGGAAGTTCTAGAAGCTATTGGCTGGAAACTTCCAACGTCTCTGAAACCGGTCATAGCTTGATTGACAAGAAAGATGGGAAGGGTTATCTATAAAGGTTATATGAACTTTTTACACTTTTCTTGTCTTATATAAAGCATATTCTTTTAGCAGTACTGCAAGCTGAATAAAACCTTAAGGTTCGGAATGGTAAAAGCAATTCAAATGGTGCAGATCAAGCAGATCAAGCAGAACCAAATTTATGTCTTGCACCAAAATAGTCTTTTATGTCTGTCGTCTGAAAGGTAACCAAATTATAATGAAACATCTTGATATTAATTCCTTTGTTGTTAATTTATTTTATCAGAAGTTGAGTCTCGGAGATTGCTGGATGGTATACGATGGAGAAACACAAAGAGACCCAATATTTATGGCAAAGAAAAACGTTGGTATAATGACAAATATGAGGAGCTTGGTGTCAGTTAGCTCGAAGAATGTACTATACGAGATAGAAGGATCATACAGCCAAAGAAGTTGCAAAATATTGGACGAGAGGAGGAACAAGAAGAAAACGGTGGAGATCAAGAGGAAAGAGGCAATGGTTGGAGGAGTCGCCTTTGGCAAAGATGTGTTTAAACTTATAGTTGAACCGGAGATGGAGCCTCGTGTGGCCATGGCATTGACCATCATCCTCGACCAAATGTTTAGATATTGATTTTTCATTTTCAAGCTTTTTACGTATATATGGTCTCTCTTTTTGTCATGTAATTTGTGCATGTGTCTTAATAGGGACGAAAACGAATCGGATATCTATGTTTATGATGATATCCGTGTTCTCTCTCGTTTTGTATTGATCATAACTTTATGATTGGTATTTTCCCATTATTAATGTTTAACATATGGTAAAATTTGTACTTTTGGTTAGGTATTTTAATTAGATGTCTGAAAAAGACAAAAATAAAATGACATGTATTTAGTGAAAATAATATTATTTTGATAGTTGTGAAACACACGCGCCCTCAATTGTGCGAACGTAAAGGCGAAAACCTAAAACTCGGAGACTGAAATTCGACGCTTCCACCGGTGTTAGTCGTCGCCGGTGGGTCTTGCCATCTCGTGGTGACCTGTCTATCTCTCTCTCCTTCCTCAGTCATGGATCCGTTGGATCGTTTTTCAGCTCCACAGTTGTCTCCTCCCTTTAAGAATCCGTCTCTCACTTCGGAAGTAGTTACAGTTCCTCTCTCTACGTCGTCTCCGTCAACTCTTCTCTCTTCATCGTCGGAATTAGCCGTGAGTTCTCCGTCTACGATTCTGGAAGGTCCCAATGGTACGGTTCCTTGCGATTCTAATTGTGTCAACGGTTTGGGTCCTCGCGGAAGTGATGTAGTGACCTGTGACACTCAATCCCTTCCTGATACTGGTGTTATCGCCTCTGTTTCTCTCGACTCTGATGTAAGTGCAGCAATGGAAAATGATTCTACGGTCTTCACTAATGTTATTGCTCCTCCGGATCCTGTGAGTTTTGTTCCATCCTTGGGTTCATGGGCTAAACCACTTTTCTTCAAGCCCCCTGCTACCCCACCAGAACCAAGCACTCCGTCTGGCTACGACCCTGCTATTGTTGGGAACCAGTTAGCGGCTATGTGGCCATCGCTTAATGACAAGATTTTGAACAAGCCATTGAAGGGCAGGCAACAATCCCGTTCTCTGCAGCCTCCGATAGAGAAGCTACCACCTCCTGAACTCAAAGCTGATGGAACCCTGAGATTTCCGTGGGCTGCAAGATTAAATTCTCAATCGCGTAATCTCTATCGGGCAGCTACACCAACTTACAGGCTTGATGGAACACCAGAGGTATCTATTCCTTCTAAAGTGCTTAGGCTAGGACCTGAGAATAAGGATGAATATATCATAGGAAAGTTTCATAGGTGTTCTTTACCTCCAGGCGGGCTTATACATGCTGTAGTAAACAAGATTTGGGGCAGGAGTTGTAAGATTACTTGTAAGAAGGTTGGGGATTCTTCTTATATGTTCCATATCCCTCATCAGCCCACTCGTCAATGGATCATTCAAAGAGGAGTTTGGCATATTGATGATTGCTTACTTTTTGTACTTCCGTGGATTCCAGAGGGTTCTTTCAAAGTTCCAGAAATCTATACTCTTCCTGTTTGGGTCATTCTGAAAAACATACCCGACTGCTGTTACTCTAGATTAGGAATAAGCCATGTCGCCTCTGGTCTTGGAGAACCTATTCTAACCCATAAGCCTCGTCTAGATTTTACAAGTATGGGAGAAGCTAAAGTCTTAGTAGAAATGGAGTTGGATAAAGCTTTTCCGAAGCTTATTGCCCTTGATGATAAACAGGGTAGCATTTTCCTGGTTAATGTGGAATATACGTGGATTCCATCAACTTGTGAAAGATGTGGAAACTTAGGCCATAAAGCGAAGAGGTGTCTTCTTCCTTCGAAGCCTCTACATGATACAAACTTGCAGCAAAAAGAAAAGGATGAAATTAATGGTGAAGTTCCTGTTGTGGATATTGATCTCATCATGCAGCAAAGAGAAAATGATACTTCCTCTTCAGAAGCCCCCTCTCATAACAACCCACTGATTAATGGTACTGCCTCGACTGCTGTCTCAGTACATGATATCCCTTTAGTGAAAGAGTCTGAAGTCCCTTCAGTAGTTGCAGCTGCTGAAAAAAGCCAATCCTTGCAAACTGATCTGGTGGTAATTCCTCCTCTCTTTACATTTTCTTCTGATGTTTCTATGGATTGCCAAGGTACACCAGATATAAATTACAAAACTCACTCACCTTCTTTGCGACTTCAACCGGAGATCCAAACTATTTTGCCAAACTTTTCCACTACTTTATCCCCATTAGTAGATTCTCAGTCTACTCCTATTACTGCAACTATTATGGATTCATTTCCATCAAATATTATCAACAAGGAAGTACAAAATCCATCCATTGTTGATCCTTTAACCACATCACTTCAAGTTAGTGAATTTGAGAGTCCTTCTCGTTTCACTGTGTTAGAAGCGTTGGATGAAGTTGAATTGGAGCATAGGAGCTCTTTCAGCTTGACAAGGGGTGGGAGAGAGACAAGACCTCCTATCAAATTTCAAGACTTAGAATGAAAAACAGTAAAAGGGAGAGGTAAACGTGGCCGACGTGGTCGTAGTTCTTCTCATTAGCTACTTTTTCTCATTTCTTTGGTTCTTTCTAGTTTTGGCCTAATCCTTAGGTTTGAGACTTATCTTATCATGAAGTGTTTCATGCAAACTTTATCAAACTTAAGATTTTATAGCCTTATCTTGTAATGTTTTATGTTTTAATTGAAAGCCTTTAGTCAAAAAAAAAATATTATTTTATCATAAAAATAAATAAAAATTGTATTTTAAATTATAGTAGCTAAATAATACATTAATTCAATAATATTATAAAAACTGTACATATAAAACTAATCATGTAGTATATAATAAATTTTACATATACACATGCATATATTTATGTCATATATTTATTTTTCAAAATTTTGTTAAATATTTCTATTTGTAAATGACTGATTTATAAAATTACGGGTATTTAAGTATCGAATCAAAACTGTAACAGATATGGGATCATTTGTCCACTCCTAAGTTTATATGTTACACATGAAAAGTATTTTGAGTTTCCTAAAAAGAAAATCTAAGTTTTATATTACATATGAACATAGACAACTCTTATTTTCATTTAAAAAAAATCGCCTAGATATATACTACAAAATATGCAGACACTCAATTATTGATTATTTTTTAGGGGCGGTTAACAGAAGGAGGCGGCTGATCAGCCGGATATGTTTAATAATTGTCGGTTTTGAGAAAAAGAGGGATGGGGGAATAACCATATTATTATGAAACAATTTCAATGATGTATTCGATATTAGACGAAAGTGTCGAGGAAATTAAGATCAGGTGACTTTTCTACATATTTAATTTGTTTTCTGAAAGCTGGTTATATACATACATATTTATTTCCCCTTCTATATTTCATGTTTGAAGATGTTGAAGTGAGTTGCGTTGAAGTGTTCTGTGTGCTTACTAGATAGGAAGACTTATCAAATGGCAACTTGGCAAGAAGCTATGTTTTACCTCTACCTCGGGCATGTGTTTGTTTGCCTTCATCAGTCCAGGGATAATGTTACTAATTTTCAAGAGAGCTACAAGTCATGTTCCCTTGAGGATTATATCAAACAAAGATGGCACGATTCTCAAGTTTTTCAATCACGTGTTTCACCTCAACACGAAAGTTGATTTCATTGAGAAATTCACGAGTGTTTCGCCTCTCAAGAGAGCTACAAGTCATGTTCCCTACAAGTCATTGATTTCAATCACGAGTGTTTCGCCTCTCAAACACTCGTTTTTCACATATGGAAGCAAAGAAACAACCTCATCCACAATGCTGTCTCTCTGCCTCCTACTCATGTCTTTAGGACCATTGACAGAGAATTAAGAAACATCTTTTCTGCCAGAAGGTCTTACAAGCACTTCACCTCGCTTATGGTTCTTTGGTTCCAATAGGCGGTTAAGATTTCCACTTGTTTAGGAAGTTAATGATCCATCTTGTTTTTTCTTTCTTTTTGCCAAGATGTATCAAATCCTTTGATCTTGCTTTTGCATCATCACCTTTCTTTAATGATATTTACAGTTTAGCAAAAAAAAAAAATTCAATGAGAAGCTTCTAGTTAAGCAAGAGAGCGAAAATCTCCAAATACTCGACTTGACTATTGACTATTGACTAGTACATTCTTTGCTAAAACCGGATTATATATTTGTGTTTGTCTTATATGATGTTAGTGTCAGGTCATGGGCTGTGCATGCTTGTCAGCGCATTTGAACATAGTCCAACATTTAAGGCCCAAATTGGAATTTATATAATATGAACTTTTAACTTAATGTTTTAATTTAGGGGCCTTTATTTTTCTCGTCTGAAACAGTAATTCAAGTCCATGTTATTATATAAAAACTTGGTTCTTCAAAGTTACTAATTAACATGATTGTAACATGTGTCAGTAAATTTTTAAGATGGTGACATATGTCAAAAACATGATATAATTTTTTTTTATTTATTATTTAATAGAGATTTAAAAAAGAAAAATCTTCTAAAAAAGGAAAGTTTCTAAACAATTATTATTAAATAATTTTTATAATTACTTTTCACTATTAAATAAAATTTAGAATTATTTCTTCAATATTATTTTTAGTATATATATTTTGAATCATTATATATTTTAGAAAAAGAAAATTACTATTACATAGTCTTTTAAAATTCTATATTATAAAATATTTGATAGTAATTCTTTTTTTAAAAGACTAAACAAAAATAATAATTGCAAAAAGGTATTAGAAAGTTAATTCTTTTTTAAAAAAATTATAATGTTTATTATTAAACTCACTAAAGATAGAGAATTATAAAAAATAAATTCAACTTTTTAAAAAAATGTTAAACAAACGAATTGTAAAATCCCACAATTTCAATTATTTAATAAAAACATGGAGAAAAACTAACTTTATAATAAATACTATTCCTTTTTAAAAGCCTAATTAAAAAAAAAATTTAAAAATACTCTTATTATTTTCTTATAAGTAACTAAATTTCCTTTCTAATAGATAATTGTATGTTAAAAATTATGACAAAAAATAGCTACAAACATTTCACATCTATATTTAGGTTTAAGTTTCCACATATTATTTTTACAAAACACAATAGTATTTACATGAAAAGTATTACCTGAGTATTTTCTTTTAATTTCTTGATACAACTCAACATTTTATTATCATTATTACATTTTATTATAACATAACTTTCAATTTTGATGTTGTTATTTACATCATATATTAAACATATATTTTCTATTAAACATAAAATAGTTGCATAAAAATCATAAGGAAAAACTAATAAAATAATTAGTTTTCCTTTTCTAAAAAAAAAAGTATAAATAAAAATGTAAAGGTAAAGTAATATTATTTTCCTTATAATTAACTAAATTTATTTTTTAATAATTCTGTGTTAAAAAAATATAAAACAAGAATAACTTAAAACATTTCACCTGATATAATTGCGACATGTGTCAATTACTAAAAAAAAATAGATTTTGAATGTGTCAATCAAAACTGACATTATGTGAAAATATTTTTTTTCATAAAATCTTAAATAAAAGAGATTTTTTTAAAAAAAAAATTCTTTTCTAATCTTAACCAATTAAGATTTTTTTTCTTTTCTTTTAAATCCTAACCGGAGAGAATTGTAAAGTAATAATAGTAATTTTTAATTTAAAAAGTTAATGATAAACATGATATTAACAATTATTTAATTAACAATACAAATTGAAAAAGAAAACATTAGTGATTGAAAAAAACGAATTTTGAAAATGCCATCTTTTAAAAATAATTAATATTAACTGGAAATAATTATTTGATAGAAATTTTGTTTTTATGTATCCTAGATGAAATATAATTGTAAAAGATTAAGTAATAGTAATTTCCTTTTCTAAAATCCTAAAAGCTGTAAAAGAATATTTGATAGTTTTTTTTCCTTTTTTCTAAAATAAATCCTAAACCAAAGAAATTTGTATCATATTTCTAAGTCCTAACCAAAAGAAAATTGTAAAAAAAAATATTTATTAATAAAATATTTAAAGAGAGTATATGATGATGAACATAATATTAAAAATTCTTTAATTAACGAAAGAAGTGTAAAAGTGGTATTGATACAAACTGTTAATAAAATCAATTTTAGATTATTTATTAATAACGAGAAATAATTATTTGATAGCAATTTTTTTTCTGAAATTTTAAAGAGAATATAATTGTAATAGGTTATATGACAAAATTTTCCTTTTCTAAAATCTAAAAAATGTAAAAGAGTATTTATTTTTTTATTTAATTTATTAATTTTAATTAAATAGGAGATTTATAAAAAAAAAAAAATTTAAATCCTAGCAAAATAAACTTTTTAAAACTTATTTAATAAAGCATTAAGTTAGTATATAAAAACATATATAATATTGTCTTTGACTCGATTGGTGTATTTGACTTTGATTTCTTTTTACCTTTCATTCAATTTCTTATTTTGTGTTGTGTTGAGTTTAAACGTTTAGGTATAGTATATTTTTTAATCCTAATTGCAAAATTTACAACATTGATCTATGAACAATGATTATAAAATATAAATATTAACTTGAACTTATGTGTGAAAAAAAAAATTTAATTATAAAATAAATCTCACACAACATATGCAGAAAAATCATAAAACTATAATAAATTAATTTTTTATTATGTTTTTATTAAACTAAAACATCAAACAAAATCCGTTACAACGCAACGGGCTCATATCTAGTGGATAATAAAACCACAACCCATAGTAACTTTAATTCAGCGTTCCAGTAGGCATCATTAAGTTTTTATTTGGCATCATTATTTTTTCTATACCTCGATTGATCTATGTTCTCGTATATAATTTTAAAGTTTTTTTCTCAGTTTCGACAATTTCATCTGAGTGTTTTTAATACTTTTGATTCTTTGAACCTCAAACACATGCAAACTCATTGTGGTCTATATGAGAAATTTTAGTTGTGGGAGAACTACATTGTATTTTCCATCAACGCTCACCAGAAAGCCGATGGACACGCAGCCACCCGATTCGACAATCTAGCTACAAACACAGTTCATACAACTCCATAAAGCGATATATTCAAATGATTCAAGATCTCTATACGATATACCTTCTCTCTTTAATATAAACAATGGCCAAGACAAGGGTAAGGATCTTGATCGTGTGAATGATAATGAGATAGTGAAATCAGAGGAAGATTACATCTTTCATCGATTTGAACTGGATAGCGGACTGTTGTACAGTGAATCTAGTTATTACCACGGAGGCGGATTCGATCCGTATTTAGAGTACTTCAGGTTTTAACTAGGATTTATGTGCCTGCATCAATTACAACAATAAGACTATCCACCACCAAACGAATGGGAGATCATAAAGTATGATGAGGGATTAAGAGTTTGGTTTGGTTTGGTTCTAGACAACATCTAATCTAGAATAGAGTAAGCTCTGTTCTTTCGTCTCTCATTGTTTCGTCTTCGTTGCATAGAAAAAAAGGTTTATGGTGAATAAAATTTAATATTCATTAAAAAAAACTATCTTTTACTGTGAGTTTACTTAATTTTTATTTTTCTTCATATCCATACGGAGTCAACTTTTTGCATCATCTTGTGATAAATCGGTCACTAACTAATTCATGATTTGTTGGGTCTTTTTATGGGATCAATTTGTTCGGTTGGACCATTAAGAGACTAAGAGAGTGAAGTGGAGGTGGCAAATGGTGCTTTTTGAAGTCGGTAAATAATGTATTTGTTATCTTTGCTTTTTGGAATTTTAAAAATATAAAAATTAGTTTTAATACTGTTAAGAAATTATTTTAATTTTATAGTTCGAAAGTTCAAAGTGGATTAACATTAATATTAGTCTAAGTGGACAAGAATCCTAAAAATGATTCTAAAAAGACAATATGTAAGTTTTTTTATTCTTTATTAGCAAAACTCTTTTTAATTTAGACACACAAAAATACAGTATCAATAACTAAATGAGAATTCCGAAATTTTTAGACATTTCTCAAATCATTAAGAATTTGAAGAAATCATTAAAGGCAAATATATTTGACAAGATTATATATTTCTTTGCAAAATATTTGTGCTTATACTCAAACTCGAGATAGAGATGATAAGAAGCGCAATACCACTTACTTAGTACGAAGCAGAGCAAAATATATTTTGAAGTTGGGTGTAGTGGGGTGAGGGAAGAAGATAGCGAGAGAGATGCAATTTAGAGGAGAGACGAAGAGAACTTAGCAGTTGTTGTTAACCTAATCAAATGATCCACAGGAAATGTAAAAAGGAAAAAAAACTTGCAAATTGTTGTGACCAATACTACATAGTAAGAGAATAATTGCTTCCTAAGAAGTCAACATAGAAGAAGTGACAGACAGATATTAAGAAAGTCAACATAGAGAATAAGTGACAGATACAACGTCAACATAAAGAAACGATAGATAATAATTAGTCTTGGATAGATAATGAAATCTTGGATAGAGAATGATGCGAATGATTAGATCTTCTTGATCACACCTAAGACGCAAACAAACAATACAAACATTAATTAACTACTAAAAGACAATATTATAATTTAAAGGGAAGCAAACAAAGAGAAGTTTACCTTCAACTCCACAACTTCTCGGAGTAAACATTTTCCCCGAGCCAAGCGAACGAAACCCTCGTCCCCAAATGTATCCCCACGGCTTTCAAGTGCCTCCCAGAATTCTTTGATCCTTGAGCCATCCACTTCTACACCTTTCCCGTATAGAACCACACAGTGCCTAATAAATCGTTCGTAGAGACGCATCTGACACTCGTCATCTGTTGGACTGAAGATACCCTGAAATTCATTTGTTTTTTGTATTAAACAAGATATCAAGAAAAATATTACAACAACTATGTAAGAGAATAATTACTTACTTGTCCCGAGGCCGCCACAAATTTTTCCTCGTAGCTAGGAAAGACGTCGAAGGCTACAACAACAGGCCCCTTCACTAGTAGATTCTCAATCAGCCTCTCAAACTCATCTTGCTCGACTTGATCAAAGCCCCTTGGCCTGTGGTGTACTATCATTCTCCTCACAAAGTTTTCTTCCATGAAAGGAATCAAGTCTTCTAGACAATCAACACCATGAGATTCAGATTGGTATTGAGAATCCACACCATCTAGGAGCATTTCGAGAGTCAAACGTGCTCTATCAGATTCTTTTAACGTAACCAATGCAGATTGACCTCTGAATAAGGCTATAGCCCAACATGTATCTGTAAAGAAAAACAGTAAAGATCATCATTGTTATCATATACTAAAACATAAACAATCAGCACAAAGTATTATACATCACCTAAATCATCTTCTTGGATAAGAGGTTCGGGAACAGTGTCTGCGTTCTTTTCTCTCCAAGTAAAAAGAAACTCTGTCCTCCTGGCAGCATTAAGGATCTGATAACATAAAAAAAAAGGATTTGAAACCATTAAGCATTTAACCCAAACAAGTCAACACCATTGTATCCAATTCATACGAAAACATGACAACTGAAAATTACACACATACCGTCCATTTGTTACACTCATTCGGACCAAGTCTTCGAAAGTGACTCACAAGGTCTTGTTCTGTCACTAAATTGTTGTGGAATTGTGTAACAATTAAGGCAATCTCTTGAAATAGTCTCATATTTCCTGTCACGACAATTAGAAAGTGATTAAAGGACCATCGTTATATGTTAAAAAGTCAACATCTAATAAGCTAAAAAAAAAAGAAGTAGAGAAACGAGGAAGAATCTTTACCCAATGTGAATGAGAGTTTGAGAGAACAGCCGATTGATGATATTGATGTTAGGGTTCTGGATTCAGATGTGTTGGACCGGTTAGCAAAGGATCTGTAGACTCAACGGATGTTTCAGCCAAAACAAAAAATACAATTAGTAGTGAAAACAAAAGGAAAATTGGCTAAAGAGGTGACTAAATAATGCAGCAAGCGATAAAGAGAGTTGAGAAACAGAGTCATGTGCTTTATTTTAAAAAATGTACAGTCCATATAATAGTGATCGGGTAGTTTCCAAATTATGGTCGAAATGGTGTATATACACCCTAATTTCTCTTATTATAAAGCCAAAAAAACAACGATAATTGTGATAAATAAAACCCTTTAATCTCTTCAATACGGACTAAAGTCCAAACCGAACTAAGCCCATAAGACCAACTAGAAAGTTTAAAATAGTAGATCTACGCTACATCACTAAAAGGAAGAAGAACATTACGTGAGAGGATGGTGCGGAGTATCTCTTTGAGCTAGATCTAGTCCATGATTTAGGTCAAAAGAGACGAGAAAGACTACGACGGCAGTTGCGACATGAGACAGACTACCAAGGCAGCTTCCATTATATCGGTGTTGTGTGAGCTGGGCCTTTGTTGGGCCTTTCACTTTTTATTGTTCTTTTTCTTGGCATCAAAATTCCCCCAACATATCGTGTCGTCGCACACATGACATTAACTTGAGGACGTATAACCTTAAATGTGAAGAAAATTATTGAAACAAAAACTGCCAAAAAATTTAGAAACAAATTGTTTTTTTTTATAAAACATACAATAGTTTTTTTTCATAGTACCATTTCATAATGATTTGATTCCTAATAAAATTTTAAACTAACCAAAAGTATTATAATTTTATGAAGATATAGCTAAAATATGATTTCTCGTTTTTCCTTCTTGAACAAAATATAATGTCTCGTTTTCTTATAATTATGCATATTTTTCATAAAATATAGATTCTCTTAAACACTAATTATAAAACTAATATCTCAAAAAAACTAATATGTTTTCTCAACAAATTTGGATTATATGCTAGGGGTGGGCATTTTACCTGATACCCGAACCCGTATCCAAACTCGACTGAAAAAACCCGAACCGAAACCGAATCGAAGTAGCAAAATACCCGAACGGGTAGGAGAGATTGGATATCCGAACCCGAACGGGTAATACCCGAACCCGAATGGATATCCGAAGATAACCGAACATATGTATACTTAGGTCTATTTTCCTAGTTTACTTCTTTAATTTTATTCAAAATGTTTATTTTTATTATGCACATAGTTCAAATTAGATAATTTTCATATAATTGGAAAAAGGTGAATTTTTACTCACTTAAAATGCATGTCAAGATTTTTATTTCATGCATTAACAAAAATTATATCCAAAATTTAAAAATAATAATCAATTTATTATCTTTTGTTTGTAAAATGTTATCTTCAAATTTATTAATCATTCGATTATTAAAAAATAAAAAATCAGTTAAGTGAAATTTATATTTTTTAAATACAAAAAAACTTGAGAAATGAAAAATTTAATAGTTTTTTTCAAAATCTAAATATCTGAAAATCCGACCCGAAATATCCGAAACCGAACTAAAAATATTCGAACCCGACCCGAAGTAAAGAAATACCCGAACGGGTATTACACTCCTATACCGAAATACCCGAAAATCCGAAATACCCGATCCGTACCCGAACGCCCACCCCTATTATATGCTACATATCTGAAAATGAAAATGACAACCAAATCTCCGAAACCGTCACAACCGCTCTCCCCACCCGGCGTCCCAATCTTTCCATATCATTCATTTGTTTGATCCGATAGAGTTTTTAATAAACGTTACATGTTGTGGATCTGTGACCTATTTTTTTTTTTGTTTTATAAGTATATATGGTTTTACAACTTTTGTTTAATCTTTAGATTCTTGGAAGTTTTTAATCTTTAGATGGTTTACAAGACAGAACCTCTACGTTCCTGTTTTTGTTTCCAAGCTGTCGCTTATGCCATATGGCGTGAGAGAAACACTCGTTGCGTGGGATAGCCTCCTCATTATCTTTCTGGACAAGCAAATTCGAAACAGAAACTCTTCCTTGAGAAAGAAGCCTGGAAGTAAATATGAAAAGGTCATGGAGTTAGTTGTGGTTTGGCAGTAGATGATTCTTTCAAATTCTTCTCTAAAGATATTGTAGGTTTTATTTCTCTTGTCAACAAAAGGTACAATAGTTTGTACAAAGGTTGAAGTGAATAAATTTAAAATTCTTTCAAAGAAAAAAGAAACAGAGTATAATAGTGTTGGAAGGGTTTGGGATTTTTTTCGAGATTTGAGATTTGTTTCTTGGATCTTGTAGCCATCTCTTTCGAATTGTTCATGAGTAACGTACATATGAAAGAGTCAAACTTGATGCATCTCTGTACGTAGTTGTTGTATCTGTGTCTTAAATCTCGGTACGGTATGTTTTTTCGGGTATTTGCCTCAATACGTTTTCTTTTCTATTTTTCTTCTAACCTAACGACGGCTGTTCACGACAAGACGTAGCGGATCCCATAGGAAGTTTAACAGCCCATCATAGATGCAATGCAAGAGATAACAAATGAAGGTTCTTTAACAGAGATGCAAGAGATGACAAATGCAAGAGATGACAAATGAAGGTTCTTTAACATTTTGTTGGTACATAGTAAGAAAAAACAAAGACATGAAACTGAGGATAGGATTTAAAATTCAAAAAGAAATGTAATTTTCTAGTATCTCAAATGATTATGGATGAGCTGAACAATGCGTTTGCTTTCTTGGGTGTTTCATCTACGTCCAATGAGAAGTGGACTAACGTGTTCTGAAATTGGCCGCTGCGTTCGGAAGATAGTGCAGTAGCTTGAACATCTGAGTTTTGTGATCTGGTCTCGGCTTACAATGGGATTAGCAATTAAACTACTTTTCACTTTTGGAACGGAAAGAGTCCAATTAATGTAAAACCTCGAGGTCGTAGACCTCAGTTAACAATGGACAAAAAAAAAATCTAACTTCTCAACATATCTTTAATCTAGTCGTACCACGAACACAGAAGAAGGAAAAAAAACGATATCTTCAACTAGCTGCATGGGCGAACCTACGTTAAACAAGGTGGGGGCAGCTGCCATCATAAAAAACAACAAATAATTTTATTTGCCTAGGAAATATTAGAAGTTATGCAGCATAGTTGGTATATATCTTTACTATGCCCCTACTAAACCACCGATCACATTCCCATCTAACTCTTTTTTTACCTGTTATTTATTATTCCCTAATTTTCTATTTTGGCTATTATATATTTCTTCTTCTTTAGCTTATCTTTTTTTAGTTTTCTTTTTATCGTTTTTAGTTTAGTTTTATGATTTTCCTTTTTGGTCACCTATTATATTCTTTTTGTTTTCCTTTTCTCTCACATTACATTTTTTGTATTTTTATTCTTTGGTACTTTTCCGTTCAAAATCAACTTTGTATTAAAAAATTTCTTTACCAAATCGTAGAAGATAATTTAATAGTTTGATTCATCGATTATATTCCTTTGTTTGTAAAAGGATTTTTTTGTATCATTTTATTAGTTTCTTTTTCTTTTGAAAAATATAAAAATATATATAATTATCAAATAAATATATATATATATATAGATATATATTAATAATTATTTTTTTGCCCCCATTCAAAATGTTTTCTAGATCCGCCACTGACTAGCTGCCAACAACATCGTTTTCTTATAGTCACTTTAACTTCGTCACTTGTAATATATGATCTCTGTATAAAGTTTATGAGTTTGGGAAGAAACAACTTTTTAAAATAAGTGGGAAAATGTCAAATGGTAACTTGCGCCGCAAACTTGAACCTTTAAAAGGAAGGTTTTAGTTTGAAGTGTGAACGGCTTACCAAAAAGATTTATATTATTAGCCTAATAGTATTAGGTGATACTTAGGGTTTTGGCTTAGGGCACAAGTTTTATCAGAAGATAACGAGCTTGGGAAGAAAGTTTTAACCGCAAAGAAAACAATAAAATAATAAACTAATGAAACTCAAGTTTTAACCGCAAAGAAAACAATAAAATAACATTCAAAGTTTTCAGAAAAAGTTTATCAGAAGATAACGAGCTTGGGAAGAAAGTTTCCTTCAAAAGCAAACACGTCTATCAGTTAAAAATGGTAGCTTGCACAGTAAGCCAAAACCATAAGAAGGAAGTTACCAATTGTGAATTGTTCCCCAAAAGTTTATATTATAGTTTTTTCGAGAGAAAAAAGAACGGGCTTCTATTCTGTGTCCCACCGCTTCTATTCTGTGTCGGTTTGGTTTTGTTATGGGTTAAAAATTGTATTTTTGGTTTGGTCTGCTTGTAACTCTGAGCCCATTGGGCTATGAATGAATTTCAAACGTCAACAAAAATATATAACCTGGTAAAGGAATATCGAGCCGAAATTCTACTTGTAAATAAAAAATGAGGATTGTTCAAGCGTGTCTTCTTGGACTGAGTCTTTTGTAGCATATCTTGAAGAGTTTATTGGCAATGAAAGTGAAGCAAGTTATGGAACTAGTAGTCTCTGTGCCATTTGTTTTGTTGCTCAACGACATTGTTTTTTTTTTCCTCCCTTTTGGCCATTGCGTCTCTTGTTATCACTGCGGTACAAAGTAAGTGTCTATATCAAATCTACTGTATTGTTGAATCGCCTTATTCTGTGTTGAGATTGATCCAAAGTACCTAACATTGTGATAGATAATATGCCCACAGGATTCGAAGAAGCTGCTGGGATTTGTCCAATCCGTAGAAAGAAGTTGAAGAAGGTGAAGCTAATCAGTGTAATGTTGAAAATACCTCCTCATAAACAATAATAAAATTATACTCTCATTTATAATTGACAAGTCTCAGAGAAATTTTTTTTTTCTTTTTTTTTTCACTTGACCACCAATTTCGAGAGAGCCTCAATTTAGAGGAAAGACGAAGCGAACTTAGCAACCATTGTTAGTTAATCTAATCACATGATCCCACGGAAATGATAAAATAATCTAATCACATGATCCCACGGAAATGATAAAATAATCTAATCACATGATCCCACGGAAATGATAAAAAAGAAAAGCCTTGCAAATTGTTGTCACCAAATATTACATAATAAGGGAACAATTGTCTGCTTAACAGTCGATTCAAATTAACTAGCGTGACAGATACATTAAGAAAGTTCACATACAGAAGAAGTAACAGATACGTTAAGATAGTCAACTTAAAGAAACGATAGATAATGAAGTTTTGGATAGATAATGATGCCACTGATGAGATCTTGATCAAACCTAAAACATGAATAAACATTATGTACATTAATTAACTTACTAAAAAAGCGAGTATTGTTATTCAAATGGAAACAAACAGTGAGAAATTTACCTTCAACTCCACAACTTCTCTGATTACACAGTGATGCCGAGCCAATCGAACGAAGCCCTCGTCTCCAAACTCCTCCCCACGGCTTTCAAGCCCTTCCCAAAATTCTTGGATATCTGAGCCCTGCACTTGTACTCCTTTCCCAAACAAAACGATACAATGCCTCGGAAATGTTTGATATGCACGCATATGATGCTCGTCAGGTGTTGGCTTGAATATTCCCTGAAAAATTCATTTGTATTGTTTTAAATATAAAGATAAATTATATAACATAATAATTACAGTTTTGTGTTTAAAAATTATACTTACTTGTCCCATGTTTAACGTGAACTCTTCGTCATAGCTCGGAAAGACGTCAAAAGATGCTACCACCGGTCCTCTGACTAACAGATATTCAATTAGACTCTCAAACTTGTTTTGATCATCTTCATCATTTCCTCTTGGCCTGTGGTGAACGACCATCTGCCTCACATAATTTCCTTCAACCATGAAAGATCTTACATCTTCTAGACGATCTACCGCACAAGTTTCGGATTGATAATGAATAGGGACACCTTCCAGGAGCATCTTGGTAGTTAAAAGTGCTCTATCAGAGTTCTCTAATTTAACCAAGGCAGATTGGGCTGTAGATAAGCTTATAGCCCAAGAAGATTCTGTAAAAAAAAACACTAAAGATAATCATAATCATCATATTAAACACACAAAAAAATCATCACGAAAGTATTAAACATTACCCAAATCTTCTGGCTGGTCAACAGGTGTCGGAACTATGTCTTGCCTCCTTTCTCTCCAAGTAGAAAGAAATTCTGTCAAGCTGGCGTTATGGAACTGATAACATTTAAGAAAAAAAAAAATTGAAAACAAGTCAACACCACTGTATCCAATTCCATATGAAAACAGCACAAATGAAAATTACACACATACGTTCCATTTGTTGCAAACGTCCTGACTCAGACCTTGAAAGTAACTCTCAAGGTGTTCTTCTGCCCCTGCCCTCTCGTGACATTGTATAACAAAGTTCGAAATCGCAGCAAAAGAAGTCATGATTTCCTGTGTGAGAAGTTGGTTAAAGGACAATCGATGACATGTTAAAGAATCTCGCATCTAATAAGCTACAAAAGTAGAGAGGTGAGAATAGCTTACCCAGTGAACAGAGGGATGATCGATGTTAATATTGATGTTAGGGTTCTGGTCTCTCGATTCAGATGTATTGGACCGATTTTCAAAGGATCTGTAGCCTCATCAGCTGCTTCAGCCTAAACAAACCCCAAAACAAAAATACAGTTAATATTGCAAACGAAAGGAAAATTGGCTAAAAGAGGTGACTAAAGTCCAAACCGAACTAAGCCCATGAGACCAACTAGAAAAGTTTAAAATAGTAGATCTATGCTACATCACTAAAAGGAAGAAGAACATTACGTGAGAGGATGGTGCGGAGTATCTCTTTGAGCTAGATCTAGTCCATGATTTAGGTCAAAAGAGACGAGAAAGACTACGACGGCAGTTTCGACATGAGACGGACTACCAAGGCAGCTTCTTTTATATCGGTGTTGTGTGGGCTGGGCCTTTGTTGGGCCTTCACTTTTTATCGTTCTTTTTCTTGGCATCAAAATTCCCCAAACATATCCGTGTCGTCGCACACATGACATTAACTTGAGGACGTATAACCTTAAATAAATGTGAAGAAAATTATTGAAACAAAAACTGCCAAAAATTTAGAAACAAATTGTTTTTTTTTTTATAAAACATACAATAGTTTTTTTTTCATAGTACGATTTCATAATGATTTGATTCCTAATAAAATTTTAAACTAACCAAAAGTATTATAATTCTCGTTTTTCCTTCTTGAACAAAATATAATGTCTCGTTTTCTTATAATTATGCATATTTTTCATAAAATATAGATTCTCTTAAACACTAAGCATTTGAGTTGGACCTAATCATAAAACTTAATATCTCAAAAATACTAATATGTTTTCTCAACAAATTTGGATTATATGCTACATATCTGAAAATGAAAATGACAAATATTAAAAATCTGTTAAATTTTTTAGGAAAAATATAAAAAAACGGAAAAGTTATCTCTAATATTTATATTGGTTCACAATTTGATAACATGTTTATTATCCCCTTTCTTTATGCTTTGGCCACGTACCGTCACCATTTTGTTTATATTTACCTCCCCTGTATCTAAATTAGAAATATAAATAATAGTCAAATATTTTGTTCCCCTCTCTTATTCACTTACAAATTAGAAATAGTCCAGTATTTTGTTCGTACTCTTGAAATAACTATTATATATACTTTTGGAATGCAAGCTTGTTTTATCTACTACAGTAATAACTTAAATCAATTAGTGAGGAAACCTAATAATAGCTTAAAATGTATTTTGTTTATAGCAGTGCTACCAAGAAGCATATCATGGAACAATTGAGTATATAACTGAACCAATTAAGTCTTGGAATTTTCAAGAAGAAATGTATATGTTTCTTTTGTTAGACTAAAGCAAAATGGTTTAAAATAATAATAAGGCTTTGGGTTTGTAACATTTTTATTTCTTTTTAATACGAAAAATCAGTTCAAAAAAAAAAAAAGACAGTTCTTCCACATCCGCTATCCAAGAAAGAGGTGACAACTTGAGTCACCAAAGAAATATATTTACTGGATACAATGTGTCAAACTCTATCCCCAGTAATTTAGTTGTTCTATAATCTGAATTGATAAATACTTACTTGGCCTGAAAAGAGATTTCTATCCGAATTAATTAAGCATCACTACAAAAAGAAAAAAGAAAAAAAAGAAGATTCTGTGATTACTGATCATTAGCTCTCTAAGCCCTAACTCTCGATAACCTATCTATGCACAATGTCAGATATATGACACTTCAACTTTAACAGGATCAATAGCAAATTAGACCTGAATATGAATAATGTATGTAGCTGACATTATGGGCATTTCTTTCAAAAATGGAGGTCATGTGTTTTCAAAGCTTGTTTAGCTGTTTCAGAGGAAGAAGCTACGATTGTTGCGACTCTTCCAAGGTTTGAAAACCTCAGAGGACAGTACTTTTTGGAGAGTCTCCATAGAGATTGATGTGGTAAGTCTCCGAGTTGGTGCAAGTTTCCAATGATCGGAAAACCAGGAGTTACACGCAAATTGGGAGAGACATGTATTCCTATATATAGTTACATCTCCTGATCATCCTTCCTCGCTCTCGTGAGTAACTGGATTTTCCTCTAATCTCACCATCGACCGTTATAAAACAGCTAGTGCAGACTTTTCTCCCAATGGACTTTCATACGTCTCAAGTGTTCCTCTTGCTACACATTTCTTTTATGCATTTGATCTATCAGCCAAAGCAAAAAATGGAGTCTATGGAGTAAAAAGGAAGTCCAAAATGATATATCTAACTAAAAAGTAAACATCCAATTTATAAATATACCTTTCTACACCAGTTGCGATCACCATCCACCATCTTAAGAGCTGGACCTTGGGGACCAGTAATGTCGCACTTCCTACTGACTTATATTTTGCCGTTATAATTGGAGCGCACGTAGGAAATGTCCTTGCCTTGACATTGCTCCATCAGTGTGCTTATGAGAGAACTCCAGAGGATCCAACAATGTTTTCCTATCAAATTCTCGAATGCCTCCTTCGCTTCCTCTGTTGACGTTATCTGGATCATGAGAAGTGGCAACACACACACTTTTTATTATTCTTTTTCTTGGCATGAAAATTCCCCTAACATATCATGTCGTCGCACACATGACATTAACTACAGGACCTATAACCTTAGATATGAAGAAAAATATTGAAACAAAAAACAGCCAAATATTTCACAAAATAGAAATTCAAAATGTATAAGCACGTCTTTTTCTGTATACATGTTTGGTCATCATTAGAAAGATTATATACAAACATCGGCGCACAAAGATAAAAAACCACAAAGATAGAAAGAGTATAGTTTTCAAAAGTATTTTCGAATCTCAGACAAATTAAAAAAAATCAAAAACATTTATATATAAAATTTCAAATCTAAGAACATATATTTCGAAATTATGTATATATATATAAATGATATAGTTAAAAATAAAAGGATTGAAGATGAAAAATGAGAAGCAATCCTTCAAAAGTATTAGGTTTACTTATCAATATTAAGTCTTCATATTATTTAAAAAATATTATATATTAAATATTTAAAGCAAAATGATAATATATAAATGATTTTTAAAATCATATAACTGATATAGTTAAAAATATTAAGGATAAAATATATTATTAATTTTTTTATAAATAAAAGATATAAAAGACTAAATCCAAAGTGATACAATCCTTCAAAAGTATTATGTTTTATATTATAAAATATAAGAAAAATATAGTAAGCAAAAGGTTATAAGAAAGTGATATAATTTTAAAATTCTTTTTAGCAGTTGTAAAGACAGTAATAGAAGATAAGTTTTGCTGAAAATATGTAACTTTTTTAGAAAAAAAGAGAAAATTAAAAATAATTAAAAGATTATAAGTAAAGAGATATAAATGATGATAATTTTCCAAATTTTGAACTTTATGGTTAATTTTTCAAAATAAAACATATTAAAACAAATACTTTTTCCATAAATAAAGTACTATGATCAACAATTAATAGTGCAAAGGTATATTACAAAAATGATGATGAAAGGTTAAAATATCATTCTAAGACATTTATGACCATAATTGAAAATACAGAATATGAAAGACTAAACCTTTTAAAATAATCTCTTACATATTAATTGAGAAGCATTACTATCTTTGAGTGTAGCCACGTGTCATCACATAAATCATTTTCAGAATCTTTAGAAAATATATTGGTCTATCTAAATATATACTATATTTTTCATTAAATTAATCATAAAAGTAACTAAAAATGTACAATTACTATTTTTTTCTTTATTTTCTTAACTAAAAGCTACGTAGATACCAAATATGACTAATATATATGATAATTAATAATTTAATAATAAAAGATTTGATAACAATTTGTGTTTTTTCCATCATTTTTTCTTTTAGTTTTATATTAAAATAACTTAAACAATCAATAAATAACTTAAACAATCAAATTAACTATAAAATTAAAATTTAGATTTTTTCGTAAATGTTATATTCTGAATAAAAAACTATAAATTACTAAAAATGTTAAAATTCTTATGTTAAAAAATTTATGATCAATGGTTTAATATTTTTATTTAACACGATACACATGATATTAAAACTGTATGAGTAAAAAGTCTCATTTAGTAGATAGTTAAAATATATATATATATATATATATATACTATATACCATATAAGAATACATAAATATTTTAATTTAAAATTAGAAATGAATTTTCAAGAAAATTTATAAATTACAAACTTATTAAAATATCACATTGAAAATTTTGTTAACTAATATCTTTCAATTAAATCTTTAATCTCTAAAATTTAAAATTTGTTAATTCGGAATTTTGTATATATATACATAGTTTTTAAGATCCTCAGTGGTATATATTTTTAATGTTAAGCATATACTTAATTTCTTATATAACTATTTCGAATACAATAATTTTATAATTTACATGTTATAATTAATTATTTGTTTAAAACCATCACATGTATTTATCACTTCTTTTTCTATATTTTATCTTATTGTATTTTCATTTAGTTATTAAACAAATTTATATATGCATGAAAAATATATTTAAAAACTATTTTTTATTAAATTTATGCTACATTCTGATTCACCCTTCAAAACTGAATTTATTTTTACCAATATTTTTATGCTTATTAATTTTAGAAAATATATTATTATATATAAAAAGTCTAAGATATGTTAATATTTAGATATGTATTATATAATTTTTTATAACATGATGGCTATGATTATATAGTAGATAAAATATGATAGATTTTTAATTTATCAGTTTATAAACAACAAATTAATATATTAATGTATAATAACATTTCAAAAATAATTACAAATTAATGAAAATATCCAAATATATTTTTTGAAATTAAGGTTTTGTTAAAATCCTTTCAAATTGTCAGAATTTTTTTAAATTAATATAAAATGAAAAGATATAAAAAGATATTATGATTAAATTAGTTCAAAGATTATATATATTATTAGTCTTAGTAAAATACATTTAATAAAATTTCTATATGATAGTTCAAATTAAAAAAAATTACACATAAAAGAAGTCATGAATTTCTATTTTAATAGATAAGATTGCTTCACTAAACTAAACCGATTGAATGTGTAGATAATTCATCTACCTCATTTAAACTAAAGTATGAAAATGAGTTATAAGCTGGAGTTGATTAGTTTAAGAAAATTATAGTGAAATTTATATGATAAAATTAATTAGTTACATAAATATTTGGTCAATAAGGCACATTTATAAATCAATTTATGATATTGATATTAACACACATTCCTTCAAATTAAATGGCTTATTCTATCTAACCCGGTAAGCTGGAATTGATTGTAAAATGGTTTCAAAATAACCTAAACCAAATTTAAATAGCTTACACTTATAATATATTACGATTCATAAATAAATACATTCGTAAATATGTTGGTTTCACAGTTATAATGATTTACATTGTATGAACGATTTATTCAAGTGCAAATGATTTTCCGATGACTTATTAATAGAAAAAGTTTGCATTACCCAGATCCTAGAAATTATTTAAAATTTAATGGTAACTTATGTGATATACACATGAACAAAATTTATGATTATTATATAAAGTAATAACAAAATATATTTAATAGACATTTACATGAATGGTCCAACTTAGAAATCACACATGAAATGAATTGTGATTTCAGTTTTAATATATAATATAGCATTCAATTGAATTCTATACACAAATAAAGAAAATCTATGTAAAAATATTCGATAGAATTTGTTTTATGGATTAAAAACTTTTTTCTATAAAAAAATGGTATCATGAGGTACATGATTTGTGTTTGCTGTTATATATATATATATATATATATATATTCAATATCAAAGATATAATGACATTTTACCTCTTTAATGATTGAAATGATTATCTTTGCATTTCTTGTACCATCATTAATTTCTTACTTTAAAAATTAATAACAATCAAAAGAATTTTATACACAAATAATGAAAATCTATGTAAAAATATTTGATAAAATTTGTTAAATCTAGTTAATTTGTTAAATCCTATCAACTATTAGAATCATTAAATTCCACAAAATTTTGTTTTATGGATTAGAACTTCTTTTGTTTTATGGATTATAACATTTTTTCTATAAAAAGATGATGTCACGAGGTACAAGATTCGAGTGCTATTATATATAGATATCTATATTTTAAAGATATAATAACATTTTATCGCTTTAATGATTAAAATGATTTTTTTCTATATTTCTACCATCATTAATTTCTTACTTTAAAAATTAATAACGATCAACATAATTCTATATACAATTAATAAAAATTTATATATAAATATTTTATAAAATTTGTTAAATCATCAAATTCCACAAAATTAATTCGTGTTTCAATAACCTCCTCCCCCCCTTCTCCTAAAGCTCGATTCCGAGCTAGACCCTCGAACGTCGAGCCTTGGCCTATCTTGCCATGGTGCAGAACCTAAATCAAAAACCTAATAAACAATTTCTTCAATGTTTAATCTTCCTCAATATTTACTCTGGTCATCTCCATGACCTTCTAGGCTTCCACCATTTTAAATTTTGTAACCTCTGAGCAGAGTCGTGCCTGACATTAACCCGACTAGAAGCCAGAGAAAAAAATTGGCCCCATAACTTAATGTAAAAACAACCCCATAACTAAAAGCAATAGAAAAAAAAACTGCACTGGCTGCTACTCGAACTCAGGTCGCTTGGCAGTTTAGTACAAATATAAGGTACATGCACCATCTCTTCCATGTAAACTTTGTGAATAGGCCCCAAAATATATTTTATAGTGATCGGCCCTCAAGCAAATGCTTGATGGGCTTGTATCCAGGCCCGGCTCTGCCTCTGAGGTGTTCTACTTTCCCGTGATCACCTTCTAGGCTGGGTTGGTGTTGCCTGAGGCTTTAAGACACACTATATCACCATCTTAGAGACCTCTTGTCGATTGAGATTATATTTCCCTCGACATATTCTGTTCGCTGTTAGTATTGCCAATGACATGTTCACATTTTGAAGTTTTTGATTATGTAGTATTTGATACGTTTTCAGAACCTCCCGGAAGAATACTATATAACATAGCTTTATAAAAGAAAGTTAACAATCTAGTAAAAAAACAATCTAGCATAAACAGCTAAGATAGCAAAACATCTGTTGCATTTTAACTAGCACATAAAGATAATATATAAAAAAAAGCGGTTGATGGAGCTGATCGAGAAACAAGTAAAAAATATTAGCCGTCTTTGGTTTTAGACTTCTCCATTGTTTCTTTGTGATGAAGACGAAACTTTTCTTTAAGTTCTGGAGAACTGCGATACCATTAAGACCACAAAATTAATAACAAGACTAATCCATAAACAAGAATAAATAAATAGTCACAAAAATGTTTGACTTACTAGCGAGTGAATTTGCCACCACCAGTTCGAAGATTCCATCTGTTCAGTCTCCGCCGGCCGGCAGCAAACATAGCACGACAAATCTCAAAGAAGCATGAAGTAAGACTATAAATTTATATTTTTACAAAAAAAAAAAGATTATAAATTTATTGGAAATTCGAAAAACCTTTAAAAAGACATAAGATGGCTTTGAAATTACAAAAATTCAAAGTTTATTTTTATTTAAAGAAGATCTCAGAAAATTTAAGAAATCTAATCATATCACCTATTAAATTAATTAAATTATTGTTAGAGAAATATATGGTAATATATGGTTAGTCGAAATTTAAAGTACTACTAAAGTATTTTTAGTCTAATGAAAATGTGCAACAAACTTGTTTAAGTAGATTTTTTACAGAATATTTCTCTTTTAATAGTATAGATTTGTTGATACCTTGAATTTAGACTTTGCATTGAATATGAGAATTGGGTGTCTTTCAAAAAAAAAGATAGGAGATTTGGGAACAAAACGCATCACTAGGATGCCAGATTTTCTTCAAAGGCTCTTTTTTCTTTTTCAATTAGTGGGTCTTTTGTTTGCTATAAGCATCTGCAGTTTATTGACTATGCCTTCAAATATTTACAAATCGTATTGCATGCACCACACTTAATAATAACAAAAATCTCTATATAACATTTATATGTTTTGTTACTACTAGAATTGCACTGCAGTTTTCATATATATTGTCATTCAGACCCTATGAATATTAAGCTACATATAATTTAACAATGTTACAGTTGTAAATTTAGTATTTCTTTTCTTTTTATATATCTCAATAAATAGTTGAGTATGCAGAACATTAATAGTATTAGAAATGTTTTACAATGAAGCAAACATACAAAGACATCACAAAAAGAAAATTGAAAATTGCTGAAAGAAAGGTAAAAAAGTTGGGCAACAACAACCATGAAAGCCAAAGGAAAAAAAAAGAAATTAGTGATCAATCATGATATTGGATCTGCCCCGCATTTGAAAATGTTGAGAATGAACAAAATAATTATTCATTAGTCTGGTGGAATTTTGATAAATGGTAGGGAAAAAAGGAATATAGATGTTACAAATTGAAGACCATCAACAACAGAACAATTCTGGTTAAAATACATCAATTCGTTATAATATATAAAAAATATGACATAATATATGTGGGAAAAATTCAGAAATTAAAGTGATATTTAACGTGAAAAAACTTAAAAATAACAATATACAAAAATATAATAGTAAAATTATTTTATAACTAAGGGGATGTATTCAATTTAACATTTGATGTGATTTGATTTTTAATGGAGTTTTAGATGATTCTAGTAAGTTGCAAAGATTTATGTAACTTTTGTCAAACTACTCTAAAATATCACCTAAAACAATGAGATCTGAGTTTTATTTTTTTAACTAAGAAACTCCAACCAAACACCCTAAAATCACCTCAAAACTTTAAAATTCCACAACTTAAAATATTTTCAATAACAGTGGATTTCAGAGTACTTTACGAAATGTCAAGTTCAATAACAGTAGATTTTAAATGAGTTTTTAAAATTCATGTTTGAATAACAGTGGATTTGTTATTTTAATACAAATCACCTGAAACTTTTGGTTGAATACATACCCCTAAAAGAATTGGTTTATAATCAAACTGGAACGAGATTTGAGACCTTCCTAAAATAATAAACCATGTACTGTATTTGGTGTTATGGAACCACCTATTGACTCTTTATTTAAGCTTTGATTTGATCCATTTTTAGATTTATATGTTCAAAAGTTTATTACCAAATCAAATATCTTTATATTTCACGTAAATCATTTATTTTATCGATTTAAATTTTATCACATCATAAAAATCAGGTAGCCTCTTCTAATAAAAAATGAACCAATGCTAAACCAGTCACCAAACTGAACCAAATAAGTAAAACTATATAAAGAAAGAAGATTAAGAGATTAGTTTAATGTTCGATTGATTTACTCTCAATGGCTAAAACGCCTTACAAATAGCTCACCACATCATAGCAGCCTTGTTGGAACCCTCGTCAATGCCTATTAGCCTCTTATCTTCTGATTTGGCGACAGAACTTGTTGACCGTAACCAACTATCTCATCACATAAACCTCTACTTAACACCAAAAGAATATAGTTAACATCTTTTCTCATAAGTTTCATTTGTTCTTGCTCAGCTTTCAGCAGAACTCTTAACAACAAGTGTTGTTTGTTTTTGAATTTTCCAGGTCTTGTGGCACTTCCTCTACTTCTCCAGACTTTGTGCTCAGCACAAGACCCGTCTCAAGCAACTCATAACAGCAGACCGTTCTAGTTGCTTCAGTTCATAATTGACTAGAGTAACATCAGCAAAGCTATCCAAATGTAGTGTGGACAAGCCATCGAATAATGGTTTCTCATTTAAGGCTGGTTCTTCTCGGGTTTCAGATTCTGAATTCACCTCATCGTCCTCAAAAGGTAGTGTCTCTTTCATAAACTCATCACCTTTTGTTTCATTGTCACTCTCATCTACCATTTGATCTTCAATCTTATTCTTAAATATAGTCACCATGGACCGTCTTCTTTGCTTGGCTAAGTATGAATCATGATCTGTCACATCATCATCCTCTCTGCAATCTTTCCCTTTGGATTTTGGTAAAGAGAATAGGCAGTATGAGAGAGATTGAAGATGATGATATGACGATAGAGAGAAGAAGATTAAGAGATTAGATTAGGTTTAATGTTTGATTGATTTACTCTCAAAAGCTAAAACACCTTACATATATTATTGCTCTTGGTCTATCAAATGACCAAACTCAGTTACTTAATAACTAAACTAACTTATTAAACTGCTATAGCCTAAAAACAAAGATGGGTAATAGTCTAATAGAGCTCATGTAATATGACAAGAGCATAACAACTCATCCCTAGTCCTCATCAAGTTTAACAGTGGCATCGTCCAAATACCACATGAGAAGTTGATCTGGAAGGTAATAGTTTTCTAACTCACTCTCTGAAACATTTGATTCTCAGCCATCAGCAAATGATGGTTTGACAATATGAGATTCTTCCTCTGAACCTACTGCAAGCTTTGAGTCATCTTGGTATGTTTCATCACTGTCGATTTGAGTAGGCATGCTGCTAACTGGATCCATGGAGAAAGAGGAGATATCATTTTCTAGAGAGGTTTATCCTACCAAGAACTTCGGACCAACACATCAAATCATTGAAGTAGTACCTTTTTCAGTGTTGATTAGTACATAATTTGTGCATAAATAATACTGAAACTGATGTTGATTTCACAAATATTATTAGTCCACGTTAATATTTATTATAATCTTACTACACTGATTATGATTCTTCTTTTTATTTTAAGGCATACGTACCAAAACAATAAAACCAATCTTGTTAAAAAAATAATTACTGAATTACAAAGGAAATGACAATCAAAGAAGTTGACAGGGAGGTGGAGAAGAAAGCAACCCAACAAGACAGCTTCCCTTAATATTGGTGTTGTGTGAGGTGAGGTTTTGTGGGCTTTTGTTTATGATGTTTAGTTTGACATGCACTTTTTAATTTTATTTTTGCCGACCAAACAGATCAAAAGTAAATGCTCCAATAGTCATGTTTATGGTTTGATTAGTAGTAACTAATAAGTAGTAATTCAGTCGATATATGAGGAGGGGACACGGTTGATAGAACATTCCAAATTTTTGGCATCACACTAATTCTACTATCCGACTTGGAATGGTCTATCAACCGTGTTCCGTCTCTAAATCTATATGAATCAAATCAAAAGGTTCATAGTATAATCTGTAGAAACTGAATTCTCTAGCTGTACATGAGACGGATTCTAATTGGCAAAAGAGTATATTTTCCGAATTCTCTAGAAAGCTGCTGCAAAGGCTTTACCAATGGGACAAGCGTTAGTAGTTTGGTAACTGATGTCTTGTACAAGTGTGGTGGCCAGTAATGAAGACAACACCGTCAAGAGCGTCTGAGGCATGCCTTCTTTCCTTGAATGTTTTCTCGACGACAAAAGCTTCCTCTATTCATTTTATTTTCTCTTGATCATGTAATCCGGTGGTGTAAAATGATCGTTTGCACAAAAAAAGATCCACTTACGATTGCACTACCATCAGCTTAAAGTTCAATTTATATTTGTTTTAGAAAGTCTAATATAAATTAGTTTTACAGAGTTAATAATTAACAGAATCTACTATGCTTAAAGACAAAACAAAAAAAATAAAGTGAAGAGAATCTTTTTTTTTTCTACACTCTTATTACTTCCTCAACCACACCTTGCTAGATGCTACTACTCTTTTAACACAAGTGGGAATATTTGTATTCCTTCGTTAAAATTGATATCACCAATGATAACAAAACTCTTATTACTTCTTGCTACTGGTACAACTCTTTTTAAACACAATTGGGAATATTTGTTATTAGTCCATAGACAATTGTTGATATCACAAATAATAACAAAACTAGCCTTCAAAACGCAATTCTGATAGAGTACGATTCTGTTTCCATCATTCATTCTCTCAAGCTCGTGTAGTCGTGTGAGGCGCAGAAGTAAGGTTCTTGTTTCATTCGTATTTGAGAATTTTCAGACTGATGTATTGCTAGAATTATCGTTTTTTTTCTTTTGAACAAATAATTATCGTTTTTCTTTTCGGATTGATTTATTCCTAGAAATTATCGAGATGGATCTTCTTCGATGAATGATTTTGTTGTTGCTGTAACATATTCACATACATGCAAATGTTGTTCTGTAAAACGCTAAAGTAACAACATAATTCACTTGGGATTTTGGAAAAGTAAAACACATGCATGATCCATGTTTATGTTTTGAAATATATTTATCAGCAGGAAATGGAGAATGCGACAGAAGCGGTGACGGTTGTTGAACAGGATGAACAACGTGAAGTAGTGGGACAAGGGCAGCCACAAAACCCACCACCACTGTTACGACGACGTTTCATTATATTTCTTTACGTTGGATATTTTCTTGCACGATAGAGTGCCAGGTTTAGTTTTAATTATATAAAGAGAAATTACCTATAATGACTCAAATAATACATATAATGACTATACTAACTCATAAACTTTCTTAATTACTAGAATAGATCACAGGGGTAACAAAAATACGAGAAAACCAATTTTCCTTTTATTATTAACCAAATTACCATTGAGTTAATTAAATAGGAAATTGTATAATATTTTCCCCAAAAAAACCCCTTTTGTCGAGGCTCTGTCTTCTTCACCACCTCCATTCTCCTTCACACATCGAACCTCCATCTCCGACAACTTCATCTCAGTCTCAGTCGCAGCCGCCTTTCGTTTCGTCACATCCTCCCTAAATCGGCATCGTCCCTGTACACGATGAAGCCTAACTCCGAACCCTAACTCGGAACCCTAACTCCGATTTGGCTTCGTCACATCCGCCTCAAAATCGAAGAATATTGAAACGGTGAGTGATAAATATATTAATTTCAAGCCTTTTTCGATATGCAGAAACTGGTCCAGAGAGAAACGGAGAATGGTTGGTCTGTTCTGTCTACTGTCCATGGGATATTTGGTATTTCAAGCAATAGTCGGATCCCTTTTCATTGTGGTAAGAGGGTGTTTGATCCAGCAGCATTTAATCACTATCCATAGGGTCGTATTGGTTTTAGCAGCCTTGTTGACTCCATCAAAGTTCTAATGTACGAAGGCAAGGATAGTTATACACTTCATGGGATTCCCCAATCTCTCTTTTGCAGGGTTTGAAGACACGCAAGACAACTCGGAGAAGATTAAAGTGCAAACTTATGCTTGGGTCAATAAAGAATAAAGATGATCGTCGTATTGCTAACGGATGAACTGTTTTTTCACCATTTTCTTGGCAGTGGATCCTGAGATTATGGGTGTGTGTAGGAATGGAGAGTGGTTCATGGGAATAAATTTGTATAGACATTCAGGAATAGGTTGGACTGGAACATGAATTCAAATTGGGAAGAGAAGAGACGATGCGTAGAACCACTAATGTTGCTACTTTCCTGGCTGCTAACCCTTCTAGGGAAGAAAAGCAGGAGCACGAGTGTTCTTGAATAATGCGTGGATGTGTGTTTATTGTTTTTGGAGTCTTGGATGTAGACAGTGGTCAAGAGTTTATTGCTAGGGCTGTTCTTGTCTAGTTTAGTAGTTATTGTAACAACTCTTTTTGTTGTTTCTTGTTTAGATTTTCAACATTCGATTGTATCATTTATCAATGTAACGTGGACATATCTTTTAGATTAAATCAATGTTTCAAATTGGTTTAAATTAATTTAAACCGAAAATAAATCTAAACCAAATTTCAAAATTAATTAAAACCAAATTTAATCAATCTAAACCGAGATCCAATTTAAATTAAACCGAAATTTAGATGAATTTAACCAGAAATTCGAATTGTGTCTCACTCTAATAATTAAAATTTATTTAAAAATCTGCTGTCAAAGACTATAATTTAAAAAATCTGCCACCAAATGAATTCAAAAGTCTGCCGTAAAATTAAATCGGGCAAACATATCTATCAGCAAAACATATGTCTATTTCCGATAAACATATCTGTCTCAAAACTCTGACTACTTCAAAAAAAACTTGTGACTTCAACAAATCGGTTACTACATATGACAGATTAAAATAGATAAATCTATCAACAATCTTAAATCGGCCACAAAAATCTGCTGGCTTAAAAAATCTGTCGTACCAGAAAAGTCTGTCACCAAATACTTGGCAGATATATATTTTACAACAGTTTTTTATAGCAGACTTATCTTACGATAGATTTATTTTTCGCGAAATAAGTCTGCCGTCGAATTTTTTTAAATTAATTTAAATGACACTTTTGTAATATTACTTTTTGATTATAACTAGAGTCAATGGTATTTTCGACCATAAAATAATGTTAGTAATTTTAAACTTTTAAGAGTTATTTTAGTAATTTCTCAACTAATTTGAGTCATTCTAGTACATTTCCTATAAATTAATCTTTTCATCTCTTACCTTTTTTATTGTTTTGTTTTAGAACTGAAAAGGGTAAAAGTGTGGTGTAGAAATTTATTTATTTTACTAGATTCTGATCCGTCTTTTAAAAGGCGGGTATATTTTTTATTTTAATTTAATTCTCATTTTTGTCTTTTCTTTGTGATTATATTTTATTTTTCTTTGTAATCATATTTGTGTATAAATTAATCAAAATATATTTTATTAAATAATAGCAATTTAAAAATTGATCCGATATATTGTCGGTCGAACCTGCCAACCCGCGGATTTCAATTTTTTTGGTAAAAATTATGATCCGCACAACCTACAAACAAATAATTTATATCGGCACCCGCCGCATTTAATTTTGCGGCTTTCTGCGGATTATAATTTTTTAATTAATTATTTAATTTAGTTATTATATTTCTAATAAAAATATATATATATTTAACAATTTAAAAATACCATATTTTTTAAAAAGTGTTTACATTTTTTTTTTAAATACTTTTTGGGTCGGCGGGTACCCACAATCCAAAATCTACTAATCCGCACCCATCCGAGTAAAATACTCATAACTCGCATTCGTAAATTGATTTTTTCAAATAGTTGAGACAAATTTATAATCCGTCCTTAAAAGGACGAATATATTTTTTGTTTTATATTTTTTAAGAAATATAATTTTTATAAAATCCAGACTATAACTAATTATATCTCTGAATATCTAATTTTTTTCTCTAGGATTTGCGAATGTAGATCATAACTACTTATTGTCATAATACTCAACCATCTATGTTTATACCAAATATTGTAGTGAGTTATGTTACGTAAAAGTAATATCAACCACTTCCAGGGAGTTACATAAAAGTAATATGGTTTATATCAAATATTGTAAGTAGTTACGTTAATATCAACCACGTTCTTTTTATAAATATGAAAAGAAAGGCAATTACATAATGGTAAATGTTTTTAAATAGGTCAGTAAAACAAACTGTTTTTAAATGGAGTTCACCATAACTGTTTTTCGATAGATGATGATCGTGGGTTTTTAGAACTGTATAATTAGATATTATACTGTTAGACATTGCTTCCTTATTTTTTTTAAATTGGACATAACTTCATATCAACTGGTCATACAGGAGAATTAATAGAATAGATTCTTGGTTTGCTTAGTTGATTTGAAATCTTGAATGGCTTCAAAGTTGGTTTACAAGCAAAAGAGAAGAAGAAAAAAACACTCTATATTGTTAGATCATTTGAATATGGTGGATACATTTCATTTTTGTCACACTGTCTTCCATTTTGATGCAGAACTTGGGTATTCTCAGTTGCTTTGTATATGATCTACTTGTGGCCAAACTCTCTGCTTCTTGCAGCCATATATGGTGCGATAGAGTCTGGTTCTACTGCCATTTTTGGCCCCATTGTGGGGCAATGGATCGAGGGAATGGACTATGTTAAAGTTCTTAGACTCTGGCTCTTATGTCAGAACCTCTCCTACACCATTGCTGGTGGCGCAGTCATCAAGTTGCTCCTAGTTTCGGATCTTAAGTCCCGGAATAACCCTGTTTTTGCAACCTTGGTTGTGTTGACGAATGTTGCTGGCGCCATTGGTGTGCTTTCTACTCTTGGTGGAACCGTTCTGATTGAACGAGACTGGTAATGTTTTTTTCACATGATATTAGCACACTGCATGCAATTTATAGTGAGTTTGTTTTGCTCTTTTGTACCACTAAACAGGGGTGTGGTTATGTCGGAAGGTCATCCACCAGAGGTATTGACAAGAATGAACTCTGTCATTAGAGGCATTGATTTGAGCTCAAAGCTACTGTCTCCAGTAATCACTGGTCTCATCATTAGCTTTGTCTCACTGAAGGCATCAGCCATCACTATTGCATTTTGGGCCACTATAACAGCTTGGGTTGAATATTGGCTCCTCAAATCTCTATACAGTGATGTTCCTGCGATAGCACGAAGCAATGAGAGACGGATCTTGCGTTCCATGACAAATCCAGTAGAAGAAACAGATCCACCTGTTTCTGTTTCTATTGTTCCGGGGACCGAGGAGGGTTCTCAAGGACCACCGCGTAGAACCCCAATGCTGAAGCTTCTTGATAGAGTATCCACGTCCTCTTTTGTTGGCGCGTGGAGAATTTATATCAATCAAGAAGTGGTACTCCCTGGTGTTTCACTAGATCTCTTGTTCTTCACCGTCCTCAGGTATGTTTTGGATTTGTTCACATGAATGGTTCTCATGTGGATGTCAAGTAAATTGTTGTTAAATTTCAATGGTTTATTGAATCTCTTGACTGCCTTAGTACAGCTTTGGAACGTTGATGACGGCTACATTGCAATGGGAAGGGATACCTACATATATCATCGGTATAGGCAGAGGAATAAGTGCCACGGTTGGACTAGCGGCTACGGTCATCTATCCTCTAATGAAAAGCCATATCTAACGCTGAGAACCGGCCTCTGGTCCTTCTGGTCTCAGGTATATTTCCAACTTGGAACTTCTAATCCATTTGAAAGAGTTATGTTAGAGATAGTCAATCACTATAATAATGGCAATCTTAATAATCATGAGACTATGATGAATTGTGTGCATTTAAGTTTTAGATTCTCATAGCTTACTGTATCAATGTATGTACTCTTTCTAATAGAAATAACAAGAAATACGTACCACATTTTGGTTCATCTGATTGGTTACAACAATTCATTTTGTCATTTTCGTTAAGACATATTTATTTGCTAAATGTTATGTTACTTGTGTAGTCCTTTAGAAGAATCAATTATATATGAGACATGTGAAAAACAATAGTCACAAAAAGTAGGATTCTTATTCTTGCAGTGGAGCTGCCTTTTGGTATGTGTTGGATCTATTTTGGTTAAAAAGGGTTCATAGCATCGTACATGCTAATGGGTGGAGTTGCTGCTTCAAGGCTTTGCTTGTGGATGTTTGATCTCGCCGTCATCCAGCAAATGCAGGTACAGCAAAAGAAAAAATACTTTATGACTATATTCCGTTAACAGAGTTACAATAACCTTTTAGTATAACGTTTGGTCTCTTAAAAAATTAGGATCAAGTTTCAGAATCCGACCGTTGTGTGGTTGGAGGAGTTCAAAACTCATTGCAATCAGCTCTTGACTTGATGGCCTACCTATTGGGTATCATTGTATCCAATCCAAAGGTAACATAGTTAAATGACTCATTTTCCCATCAATCACAAGTACAACTAATCATGTTTAATCGTTAGTGTTTGTGTCTTACATTTTTCATTTGTGTCTTTCTTTTTTTTACATGCAAACATTCAGTGCAACACACATGATTTGCGTTTGAGATTATAATTAATGTGAGTGATGTGATCAGGATTTCTGGATACTGACGATCATCTCTTTCTTAACGGTTACGTTAGCAGGATTACTCTATACAGTTCATCTAGCTCTACCGAATTCGTAACCATATTTTTCACTTTGAGAAGATTCCTTCGTTGAGCAAATGCTTATTCAAGTTTGTACTCCCTTCTCGTGAAAATACATGAATATGCAATATTGTGGGATCAGAAATGTGTCATACCATTTCTAAAGACAATGGTAATCAATAGCATATAAATAAGATTTGCTTCACTTATGTGTTCGATAGGAAAGAAATCGAAGAAGTAGGGACAAAAACAAAAATAGAGTTTAGAGGAGTGACTACATTGAAATCTCTCTTGAAACTTGGGAGTATGTTCACAGAATTTAATTATTTCTTCGAACGCAGGTTTTTTTTTTTGAAGAATTCTTCAAACGCAGAATTAAGAGGACATTCCCTTGGAATTAGTAAAAAAAACACATTTAATTACCAAAAAACATTAAGAAGATTGATGAAGCCTCTTCTTGGCGTTCTCTGCTTCATCTGTTGCTTCAACTTGCATTTTTGTCTCTGTTAGATGAGCATCCGTAGCTTCTTTCTCGTTCTTGGCCGTCAACCTCTTTGTCTTTCAAACCAAAATGTCATGAATTAATATATTTTACTCAAAACTTAAAATAAAAAGTAATGAACGTTTTAGTATTTGACCATAACAATATGAAACTATTTGAAGCTTCTACATGTACAACTTGTTAGATAGCAACGCGGATGCAAGTCAGGAAATGCACACAAGTATTTTATGCAGTGGCTAATAAAAAGAGAGATATATAATAGGCAGTACTTAATTTATTAAGTAATACATGAGCCACCCAAAACGCGTCATGTGATCATGATTCAAGACCCATGAGTCTTTGATAACCGTGTTAAAACCGGACAGGATATTCCTAACATCAATCTCTTTTATTTATATATCTTCTCTATACATGCATATAGTCGTTTCCTCAGTGGCTTAAACCACACACTAAACGGAAGCTCAAGAAAACTTAACGAGTGATAAAAGACAATCTTTAAAACGTACCTGGCCGACAAAGAAGGCTTTGACGTAGCTAAGTCCTTCTTTAAGCGAGACTGCCACGGATAAACAGCTCGTCTTCATCCGTTCCATCAGAGACTCGGACGGCCGTGGTCGCGATGTGTCAGCCTCTTGCATACGGACGTTAAAACGCTGCGTTTAGAAAGAGAGATGTTGCAAGCTAGCTAGACGACGAGATGTGTGTGTATCTCACTTGCGTTCATGTGCAAGAGATTCTTTTTAATTACAACGTCCAAAAAAAAAAAAATTACAACGTGGTTCTGGAAGCATCACATACTACCACGTCTTTTGTACGTGTAGGCCGTGTACTAAAGTAAGAGGCACATGAGTAAACAAATAGATCGAAACCAAGTAACCGCACATGGATTTAATACGACTTTAATTAGGAGGTTTTGCTAATTAACCACTTCCTAATCTCCATTCATGTGCTTTAAAGAAAAGAGACGACCTAATGGAAAACCGTAAATTTATCCAAATGAATTGAACCACAAGAAACTACACGTGGCGGTCAGAAATGCATCCAAAAGGATGACGTAAGCACGAAGCTGACGTAAGCACGCCTCGTTCAAAGTCAAGGCCACATGGTCTGACCATCTCTCCTCCTCCTCTTCTTCTCCATCTTCTTATCTTTTCAACGGTCAAACTCTTTATCACCTTCTCAGAAACTACACTCTCTTTTTTTTTCTTCATTTGGGCCATCAAAGAAAAACCAAAGCTAAAAAAAAAAACTAACCAATCAGATCGTGCAATATGTTTTATATATACAGACATAACAAACAAAATACATAAAACTTTCAAGAACCTTTACCCATCACATCTCTTTTTCTTCATCTTCTTTGCCCCCTTCTCCAAGCTCTCCCACTTACTATAAATATCTCAAGTAGGTCTTTCATAAGACAAAGAAAAGTTCTGTTTCTTTTTGCTGTATGGCTGCTTCGTCTCTTCTTACTATGGACAATAGCAGAACCAGACAGAACATGAATGGTTCTGCTAATTGGTCCGCAAGACCATCATCATCGTCTCTTGAAGATCTTGAGATCCCACCAAAGTTCAGATCTTTTGCTCCTTCTTCAATCTCAATCTCTCCTTCTCTAGTCTCTCCTTCCACTTGTTTCAGCCCCTCTGTTTTTCTTGATTCCCCTGCTTTTGTTGCCTCCTCTGCTAACGTAAGCCTCCTCTCTGTTTTTTTCTTTAGTTCAATTGCTTTTGAGATGAATTAGAACTATTGATATAACATAAGATTGTTTCCAGTTCTTGAAAATCATTCTTGATTATATTAAAATCATTCTTGGTTATTTACTTATATATTAAAACCATTCTTGATTCTGTTTTGTAGGTTCTTGCTTCTCCAACCACTGGAGCTCTTCTCACATACGAAAGCAACCAGAAAAGTCTAAACGAGGAAGAGAAGACAAAGAAGAACAACAACAACATTAACTTCTTTGACTTCTCATTTCAGACACACTCATTCGGAGTTTCTGCTCCGACAACAACAACAATAACAAACAGTTCTGTCTTTCAATCACAGGTATGTTACTCAAACAGCTCTATATTCAAATCCTTTTTTCTTTCTTTTCCTTGAGTTTAAGTATTTTTTGTGTTCAGGAACAACAGAGGAAGAACCAGACAGATCAATGGAGCCAGACCGAAACTCGTCCAAACAACAACACTCACTACAATGGACGAGAGCAGAGGAAAGGAGAGGATGGTTACAACTGGAGAAAGTACGGACAGAAACAAGTGAAAGGTAGCGAGAATCCTCGGAGTTACTATAAGTGTACTTTCCCAAACTGTCCAACTAAGAAGAAAGTGGAAACATCTTTAGAAGGTCAGATCACAGAGATTGTTTACAAAGGAAGCCATAACCATCCTAAACCTCAGTCCACTAGAAGATCATCTTCTTCTTCTTCTTCTTCTTCCTCGGCGTTTCATTCAGCTGTGTTTGATCATCATGGTGATCACTCTGATTCCTTTGTGATCCAACAAGATAATAATACTACTTCTGTTTCTCTTGGAGACGATGAGTTATCGGTTCTCAGCAGAGGAGAGGAAGAAGATTGTGGGAGTGAACCTGAAGCAAAGAGATGGTAAAAGATCATAAATCACTCTCTTTTGAATATTACTTGAATTAGAAAGTTTCTTAAAATGTTTGTTTCTTGTATGTGTTTTTTAGGAAAGGAGAAAGCGAAACAAACGGTGGGAATGGTAATGGAAGCAAGACAGTGAGAGAGCCGAGGATTGTTGTGCAGACAACAAGTGATATTGACATTCTTGACGATGGTTACAGATGGAGAAAGTACGGCCAAAAGGTCGTTAAAGGCAACCCTAATCCAAGGTAAACACTTAAAACATGTGTAGCTTCTTGATTTTGTAAAATGAATAATTTACAACTCACTAAACCTGTATTTATATAGTCTTAAAAATCCTATGTTCAAGTTTTTTTTTTTTTTTTGCTAATAAATATTCAGTTTTTCTTTTAAGAAAATTTCCTTATCTACTAGAATCAACAGTCTCACAAACTTATGTTTTTTTATCACTTGATGAATATTAACAGAAGCTACTACAAATGCACAACCACCGGTTGTCCAGTGAGAAAACATGTTGAGAGAGCATCACATGATATGAGAGCCGTGATCACAACCTATGAAGGGAAACACAACCACGATGTACCTGCAGCTCGTGGTAGCGGATACACCACGAACAGACTGGCACAAGATCCTTCTTCTTCAGCACCAATTAGACCAAATGCGATTGCTGGTCACACTAGTTACACTACTTCTTCCCAAGCACCGTATACGCTTCAAATGCTTCACAACAGCAACAACAACAACACTAATCCCGGGTCTTTTGGTTACGCTACGAACAATAATAACTTCCTTGGTGGTGGGTTCTCTAGAGCAAAAGATGAACCAAACGATGAGTCCTCTTCGTTCTTCGATTCGTTTTTGTCTTGAAGATTATATATTTTCGTTTTTTAATTCTGTACATTTCTGCTAAAAAAAGGGTTTAGCTACTTACTAGTGATCATGCAGATACTAAGACTATAGTCTATATAGTCCATAGAGAAAATTATTTCATTTGTTTTTAGTGGCTCATGCTAGAGCTTTCACACGCCTGTAATGTAATAATCTTTAGTTCTTTTGTACCATACCACAACTAGTTAAATTGAATAAAGCCAGTCAACTTTTCATATGTTTTCACTTCGTACAATGTGTCAAACAATAACATAAACAGCTATATGCACACATAAAAGAATTGACATTAACACGCAATGTGTTTGTTTTGTTAAATTAATTCACTACTCATATTACCACTAATCTTGTGTTTCATAAGAATAATGACAATACTTTGTAGTTTGTACCGACCAAGCAAAAAACTTTTGAAGCTTGTTAGATAGTTTAATGTTGCAAAGAAACTTGCATAGCTTCAAAATAGTGGAGAATACATATAAGTATAACATACAGATACATATAACATACAGAAATGCTTTTTTTCTTATTCCCAAATATCATCAACAAATATAAATCAGTCTTAAATATAACAAACGGTTGGCATGTTCATTAGCCTAAACAAAGGACAAATCTGCAAAACACACATAGATCACACATACAGGTAAAGATCAAAGTCTTATTCAAATTCTCTCAAATGAATGTAGCAAATAATTTTGTATTGTGCTAAAAATAGTCTGAAAAAAAAAGAGAAACAAAAAATGGAATTCCTGTTAGTCTTCTTCATTTTTTCTTCTTGTTTTTTTATATACAGAGAGGCCAATTTTCCCATAACTCTCTGCTCCACTGTAAACCGAACTGGTTCACTACAGTGCTTCTCGAATCCTCATTAAAACCGGTTATATTTGTTCATTTGAAAATTCCGAGTGAATTGGTTTCGGGGTTGAAACAATTTCACGGACCCCTATTAACCGGTTGGTTAATGATACGACGTAGCTTTCGCCTGAGCTCATCGGCCCAAGCTAAGCCCACGTCTCTTTGCTTGTTCTTCATCTCCACCATCACCAACTCATCCGTCAATCTCCGGATTTTCACAACGATGTTCGCCACTCCCTGCGACCCTTCCAGCTTCACCGCTCTCTCCTTCTTCTTCGCGATCCTCAGATTCAACTGCTTCGCAACAGCCACCACCTTCCCCATAATCTCCGCCGGAGTTTCATCGGAGACGAACTGATCGCAGTGATCCGGCGTCACGAAGTTTCCGAACAAACCTGCGAGATTCGCAGTCGACGCCGACGCGATCAACTCGAACGCGTTTAGCTTCTTCCCGCTTTCCTCTAGATCGTAGTCATCGACTTGGATCCCCACGATCTCACTCGGATCTACTCCGTGGTTGAACCACGGATCGTTCAAAATCTCATCGACGGTGATCCGTCTCTCCGGACTCGGCTCCAACAGATTACGGAGAAGGTTCCGTAGCTCCGGGGAAGTCCACTCCGGCATGGTGTACTGAGCGTTTCGGATTCTCCTGTACAGTCCCGAGATATTTGAATCTCGAAACGGCAAGTAGCCCGCGTTTAGAAGAAACAAAACGACGCCGCATGACCAAATATCCGCTTTCGATCCATCGTATCCTTTCTTCGTTAAAAGCTCGGGTGCCACGTAAGCAGGGGTCCCACAGAGAGTATGCAGCATCCCGTCGGATTTGATCTGCTCCTTCATCGCGCTTAGACCAAAATCGGAAACCTTCAGATCCCGATTCTCGTCGAGGAGGAGATTCTCCGGCTTGAGATCGCGGTGGTAGACTCCCCTCGCGTGGCAGTACCTCACGGCGGAGATCAATTGCCGGAAATATTTCCGGCTGAGACCTTCGGTGAAACGGTTGCTGGAGACTCTGGAGAACAGCTCGCCGCCCTTGGCGAGCTCCATGACGAAGTAGATCTTCGTCTTGGTGGCGAGGACTTCGGAGAGGAGGACGATGTGAGGGTGGCGGAGGCGGCGCATGACGGAGATCTCTCTCTTGACGTGCGCCGTGAGTCCGTCTTTCAGACGCTTCTTCTGGACGACTTTGATCGCGACGCTCTCGCGGTCGTTGTGGAGATCCTCCGCTTGGTAGACTTTGGCGAACGCGCCGCTGCCGAGAAGCTTTCCGAGGTCGTATTTTCCGAACAGCGCTGATTTGTTGTCGTCTCCGTCGACGTTGACGATGATGGAATCGGAAGAGTCTTCGCCGGCCATTTTTAGGAGAAAAAAGTAAATACAAATCGAAAAGACATGCGCGCGGTGCCTCTTTTTATTAAAACTCCTCAACTTGCCACGTCATCTATTTTAAAAAGGGTTTTAATATTTGTTTGACTTTCTATGGATATAAATATACGACAATTTCAATGCAATTTTACTAATTGGGATTATATTAACCAGGTTAGGAAGAAAGAGGCTCATTCCTCCTACCTTATCAAGAAAACAAACATGCTTACTGCTTTTTTAGGTTTAAGATAATCTCTTTTCAAAAATAATTTCATTATTTTCATAATTTTTGGTTAATGTTCTTTCTTTGTTAATTACGGCGTCAAAAACATCTGTCTTTGTGAGGTCAACCAAAATATTCGAATTCCAGGGGGATTCAGACTTTATAATTATATCAGAGCTGCGAAAACTCGATATACATACAAAATATATATAAACTTTCATCGTTGACTAAAAAAAACTTTTAGACAGCATCAACATGCAAAAGACTATTCATTATTTTGCATAAGAGACAACAGTGGTCGCTTCCATTATAAAACATAACATTCTGTTTGTGTGTAGTGGTTATTGCATAATGGAGAACTATTATTCTCACCGAAGACAGCTCTCTAAAGAAACAAGATCAGTAAAGAACTGTCATTCTTCTAGTAAGGATATCTCCAAATAAGACTTGGAAATGGTCTAATTTAATCATTCTTTTGGAGTAAATTCAATTTTATAGTAGAATTACTCTATTTTAGAGTAAATAAGAAGAAAAATAATGTTATACTAGAGATGGTCTAACCGAAGCATTCTTTTGGTTTTTTTTATGAAATACAAAAAGTTTAAAGAATCCCTTATGCGTACTGAAATGCTTAGCATTAACCCCTTGCTACAATAGTTTGTACAAGTTTAATTATTTCCGTTTTGTGAAAGTGTTATTTTGACATTGAAATTAATTAAATCTATAATCTATTTAATTGTTAGTTTTAAAATAATTAATACAGTATAGTATATAAATCATTTTATAATTAATACAAGACATTAAATAGATATAAATTGCACGAAAATTCTTAAATAATACTCCCTCTGTTTCATTATAAGTGTCGTTTTAGACTTGTGCACACGGATTAAGAAAGCATTTAATTTTGCATATTTTTAATATAAAAACATCATTACCGATACAATTCAACCAATAGAAAAATAGAATGGAGAATAAAGTTAATAAATTTTGTATTGAAACTCTAAAACGACACTTATTTTGCAACGAAAAAAATTCTCTAAAACGACACTTAATATGAAACGGAGGGAGTACTATTGACAATAAAAAAATATAAAGAAGATATTTGTTTTTATGAAACAACATTTTCGGGTCAGTAGATAACATTTTAATTGGGTGGCAACAATAAATTTATATTTGAATACTGCTTGAATTTCAATGTCAGCATAAAATAATTATTCTTTGTTAGCTGGAAATCAAAATAAAAATGATTAATAATAGATAAGTTTAGTCATAATTTATTTGAAGTTAGATCCGTGGATACAAGTCATTTGTGGTTGGGTAAAACAATATTAGAACCCCTTACGGTGTTGAAAAAGCCAAACTTTAAACATGACACTTGTTCAAAACTATAATATTCACAAAATAGTGGTAACTAATAAAAGAGAGAGGCAAAAACTGGATAACAAAATCCATTGCTCATTCATGTTTTTCCTCATGAATGTGATAACTTTCGTAATGGTATTTACTATATTGTCACAAATTTAATTTAATAACGTTTTGCCAAAGTATAATGACTTGTCTATGTGACTCATTCATCTTTTTAATATATGTATTAATGTTATATTTTAAATAGTTTAAAAAAAAAAAATTTACGTCCTCATGATAAAATAAGATTTGGAAATTTAACAATGCTGATGATATAGGTACGTAAACCTTCGCCAGTAGCATCACAACCATATCCACCGACCACCGTACGTCACTCTCAATCTAGGAATTTCTTCTTCGGGAAACATCATCATATATTCATATAGTTTTTGATTTCCTGAAAAAATACAAGATTTTTGAGGAAGCGAAGTTCCAAATGTAGGACGTTTCAGAAAAGAAAAACGAAGATGGATGTATGATTAAAAAAATTAGAAGAATCCAAATCTTGTATTGCGACTTTTTCTTTAGCTCAGCTACCAAGTCTTTTGTCATATATGGCAATATTTTTAATCCTAAAACCCATCAAGAACACTTACAACGACAAACTGCATTGCTAAAACAAACTATTTGCGTTTCAAACGTCGATAATTTTGAGTTCATCATTCAAAAAAGAAAATAGACAAACAATTCTATATTGGCATTTAATAAAGAGATCTCTTTGATAAAAGGCACACACATAGTTTTGTGTTGGTTTCTTTTGCTGCCTTGTGTTACATATACAAGTACAACCGAAGGTTCAACCTAATACACACTTTATACCAGTCCATAAACATTCAAATGTACGCATGTCTCCCATAAAAAAAATAAGTATATATATTTGGAATTTCTAAGTGGCCGTATGGGATCCATAACTCCAAAAGAACTGGAAGAAAAAGAGTAGGAGTAACGAAGTGAAAATCTGATGGGTTAAAGAGAACGTTTTGGAAGTTTTTGCAATAGAAGCATGCGATAAGAAAAGAGACATGCACTTGAGCTCTACGGAGAAGGAAGTGCGCGAGCCATACACATCTGGATGATAAATGATTTCTCCTTGACGACATTTGAACTCTCCTAAGCTCCATTCCTAGTTTCACATATCCATCACAAGACCATATCATATAACAAGCTTTTAATTCATGCGACATATGCATAGTGTTGAATTGCTCATATAACATACCTCAAGTTGACGACCAAACGTGACGAGAATAGTATCAGGATCAGCATGGAAAGAAAGTGGACCGCCTTTCCCTGAATTGACACGGAACTCGCAGTTCTTAGCCGGAAGGTGAAGGCTGAGTGTGTATTGAAGCATTTCTTCGGTCGTCTCTTTAAGCAAAGGAGGGCTTTGCTCTGTTACGTTCTCATGATTGTACCTGTAAACGCTGAGCACAGATTCTCCTCTTTGTATCCTCTTATCAGTCTGTCTCCTCGAGTTCTCCACCATGATTTTCCCTAGCTTCCTTGCTACACCTTCAAGTTTATCAGCTACATTCTCCATTTCTTGGCTGCAACATAAGTTCAACAAAAGATTCATTCCATGGTTTATAAAAAACTGCGACCCATTAACGGCCCAATAACAGCCCATTTACCTGAAGCAGCGGTATCTTTCCGGTCCGATATACTCGCGCGCCCATTCCATCCGTTCTTTCCACGACCGAACCCAAACAATCTCGTCTCTGTTTCCGACAACACTCCTCCGAAAACCCGTGTCTCTTCCCTCCAAAACTCCGAAGACCCGACCCGATTCCCTCACGAGAGACCTCATCTCCTCGCTCGATATCCCATGGTAGCTCACACGAAACGCTCCAAACTCCCTCGCGGATCGCACCAGACGATCCACCGATCCTTCTCTCCTCGACGTTAATAACCGAAAATCAATCTCCGCAGGGATCGGGTGACGTGAGCCGCAAGATTCACCTCCGGAATGTGATTCAGGGAGCGTTAGCTCAGGGACCTGGATCGATTTCTCTATGATCTCGGTGAGGATCTCGTTCGCGGCGGAACGAGATCCTCTGGCTCTAGGGATCGGTGAGGGAAGAGGTGGTGGTGAAGAAACGTTCAATTGGCTCCTGGTTCGCATCAGAGCCATTGGAAGAGAAGAGAAGGACGGTTTCAGAAATAAAACTCCGCTCCAAGAAAAAAAAAATGGCAAAGACTTGTTTGATTGTTAGAGAGTCACATTCATCGTGTATTTCTTTAACTATTTTTTTGTCTTCGATTTTCTAAAGAAAGTGAGGGTCCATTATCTTTTTAATTATTATGATATGTTGAATTTAATGATCATACTAGATTTTATTCCGCTTTTTAAGCGCAAATATGTTTTTGAAGTAAATATTTTTAAAAAATTAAATTTTATATAAGATATTGTATAAGTTGAAGCTTATTATTCGGAACCGCGAACCGAACGGTATCATACTAATTTAAAAAAAGACAAAACAAAAATTTAACTGAATTATTCATAAATAATCTGAAATCCAAAAACTGAAGCTGAATGGAGAACCGAATGGGAAACTTAATTTTTGGAATACAAATTATATATTTACAAATATTAATTTCAAAATAACTAAATATCTTAAAATAGTATGTATAAACCGAATCACCCAAAACAAAATTACTTAAATATTTTTTATTCAAAATAGTAAAAACTATCCGACATTTTTATCCGAACAATCTGAATTATCCAATATTTACCAATTTATCGATATGTTATCTATAAATCCGTAAATCTCTGAAAAACCAGAATCAAACTAAAATTTAATTGGACCCCAATTTTTGTTTTGAACATTAGCCGGTTCTCAACTTTGCTACTGAATCGAAAAATCGAAATAATCTAACTGAAACCAAACCAAACTTCGTAAAGACATGAATGTTTCTATAATCAAAATAAAACCAATTTCTGAAAATTAATAGTGCATCTACAATTAAATGGTGCCAAAAAAAACATTCTAATTTTATAAATTATTTAACTTTTTTTAGTGGGGAACGTATGTGATTTAAAAATGAATTAAGATATGAACAATGTTTTTATATCCGATCCAAATCTGCGGTCATATATAATCTGGAGTGGCTTATGTTTTTCATGTACCATTCTATTATATCAACTGATATGTCTTCATAAAATTTGGATTAAATTAATACCTATTAATCAAAATCTGATAAACCCCAAAAACCCACCGTTTACCTATGAACCAACATCGTTTGACTAAGAACAAAACTTAGGAAAATCTTAGAATAGTTTTTATAAATATTAATTAACAACTCATACTTCATAATAATAGTATATAAAACTGAATAAATAATTTTATTTTAATACAAATAAATGTATTGTATTTATATTATTCATTTTAATTTATAGGTTTTTAAATAATCGATACTACTAAAATTTTAATCAATTTTAGTGTATATAATTTATATGTTTCAATAGTATAAATATTTATATAAATGACGATTCATACGAAGGTGAACGACTCACTACATATTTGAACTGGCATATATTTATTAATAGGAAGACTGACTTTCAAAATTTTCTAGAGAAAAGAGTAGTAGCTTTAGTGACACTTATTTTCTTTGATAGTTATTTGCTATATTTTTCAAATTCCAAATTGATCACAAATCCACAATCTCTATGAACTCTATGAAAAATTGAAAAGTATTCTTGATAAATTGTATTAACAATAAATACTACAATCTTACATATTTAGAAAATTAGTTAAGTTTTTTTTTGAACTTTTGATGAAAATTACTTAAGTTAATTAACTTAGATGTTTAATTTGGTGCAAATCTTGGAATTATTAACACATATATTTGCTCCCGGTTACACGGTTAGACTTGTTCCAGAATCAAAATCTACGTTAAATATAGAAATCTGTTGATTGATCTCATAAGCAAAAAAAAAAATCTTTTTTTGTAACTTGCTTGCATAAATAAAGAAAAGACCGAAAAATCTTTCAGTGTGTAAAAAGGATCTCGTTAGTAAAAGATATTACACTATCTATATTTAATATACAGGTAAAGATATATTAGATGTGAACAAATATTTTCAAGATCTGTGTTTAATAAATTGTTCACGTATTAGTGTTTTTAGAAAAAGCTAACGTGCTAAATTAATTGTAACACGAGTAAACTTAAACGGTAGATTATGTATTACTGAAAATTATTTTATAAGAAGTGTTATTAAAAAAAAATATTTTATAAGAGAAAACTTTCAAAAATCTATACAGTAAGTTATAATATAAGAGAAGGCTATAAAAAAAAATTTAGGTTAAAATATTATGAGGTGAAAATATATTAAGATTATATTTATAACTAATTTAAATATAAAATATTGTACGTTAGTTTTTGAAACTAATTATATTTACAACTATATTGTTTGAGTGTTTATAAACATTTCGTAAACGTAATGTGGACAATTAAGTAATGGACTTTACATATCTAATATAATTTTGTTAGAAAAATAGAATGAACCGTGAGTTTGGTATCAAAGTAGGCCCATGCGTAATAATATGTTTTGATAGGTATATTAAGTAGTTAGAAGACATTAAATTAAAAAATAATAGATGCAACAACTTTGCATAAGTAGATTTTTTTAGAATATTTCTGTTTTAATAGTATAGATAATTCTCTAAATTCATTTTTGCTCTGAAGAGATTTGAATATGTCAGATGGAAAAGCTTTGAGAGTTGAAGATATAGCGAGCTTGGATTTGGGCCAGTATATGGGCTTGTTTTATGATTGACCCGGTCCATTTGCGCTGTATATGGAGATAGTTGCGAGTTCTATCTGTCTGTGTACAAGAGACAAAACCACGAAAGCTTTAGAATGAACAGTCTGGAAGAGAGTTCGTTTTTTTTTTTGTGCGTTTGAGTTATAAAGAAATCTTTGGTTGATAGAAGAAATATTGGAGGTAAATGATATTTCCGAAAGGTAAATTCTTTTGTTTGGACAGGTTAGCATTTGTTTGAAGCATATCTGCATATGCAAAATCACTTTATATAAACTTAGATACAAAGTTGGCCAAAAAAACTTAGATACAAATTTTAATATAGTCAACTTATTACAATTTGAGAGCTTTGATTTTCTTTTCGAGTTTTTGAGTTAAATATTAAAATCTGTATCTAAGTTTTAATTTTTTCGAGATAAGACTATTTTCAACCTAATTTAAAAATTCTATTATAGTGTGGTTTTTCAATCCAACTACAACAATCACACCATTTTAAGGAAATACTATAATATTACACTAAATTTCATGTAATATTATTCACTCCACTAAAATACTATTTATTTATTTTACTAATAAAATATATAATTAAATAAAATAATAAATAAGAAAATAAATACATATAACATTATAAAATAATTTAAATGTGAATCTATAATAGTAAAACTGAAGTACAAATGAGAGCTGTTTAGAAATATGGATAACAGTATAAATGAAAGTTGTTTGGAAACATGGATAGTTGTATAAAATAATATTTACCTAATTTAAGTGTTTTTTTTAAGATTTTCTATAGATTTTCATTTTATTTTAATCAATTCTAGTCACTTCATTTAAGTTCTAATTGTTTTAATATCAAGCATTTTTAAGTTAGTTATTATATTTGTAAGATATTTTATGTTAAATTTTGATTTAAATTGAAAATACCAGTTTAAATTTTTTATAGTTATAATTGTTGGAAAATCTTGCATTTTTTTAATTTTGAAAATTTATTATATATTCAGTTAACTTTTGTTAGCTTTCCTTACTTGATATTAATGTTTGTTTTATTTTGAAATAAACAGATTTTTGGAATATAACATTTTTGAAAATATTAAACTAGAATAATGATTTCTCGTATTATGATTATCTGTTTTAAAATCCTATATGTTTTCAATCAGATTATTGAATATTTTCAATAGCATATAAACTTAACTTTAAAAATCATGCGTTTAAAATTTAAATATTTCGTCGACAAAAAAAAAAAAAATTAAATAGTTCTAATTTTTAAAATATCTTGGATTTAAGTTAGTTATCATATTTGTAATATATTTTATGTTAATTTCAAAAATATATTATATATTAAGTTAAATTATATATAATTCTATGTGTTTTCAACCATGATGTTGAATATTTTCAATAGCATATAACCTAAACTATAAAAATCATGCATTTTAAATTTCCATAGTTCTAATTGTTTAAATATCAAGCATTTTTAAGTTAGTTATTATATTTGTAAGATATTTTAAGTTAATTTCGAAAAGAATTGAAATTACCTGTTTAAAAAAAATTTAGTTATAATTATTCGAAAGTCTTTAATTTTTTTTTTAATTTTCAAAATTTTATTATATATCCAGTTAACTTTTGTTAGCTATCCTTATTTGATTTCAGTGTCTCTGTTTATTTTGAAATAAACAAATTTTTGGAATATTGATATTTTTAAAAGTATTAAATTAAAATAATAATTTCTCGTATTATGATTAGCTGTTATAAAGTCTTATGTGTTTTCAATCATATTATTAAATATTTTTAATAGCATATAACCTTAACTTTAAAGTTAGTTATTATATTTGTAAGCTATTATATGTTAATTTCTTATTGTAAGTGTTTTTAAATGTTTTTGATACTTTAACTACTTTTACAATGGTTTACTATTTATTTTGGCCTAAAATGTAATTTGTATTTATTATACAAAATAGCAAAATGTAATGTTTATGTTATTTTTACTATTGGCTTTTGATTTTCTATTTTACTATAAAAGTGAAAAAATTTAAGTAACTTGTCAAATTTTAATACCTTTTAGTTTAATTATATATAATACTAATTTTTTTTTATTTTTTGGAAATATTAACATTTTGAAAAATAATAATGATGAATTGTCATATAAGTTATTATATTCTTAATTATTTATGTTAAATTTCGAAATTATTATATATATTGGGATAATATATGTATGATGTTTTTACTTTTGTTAGTTTTCCTTATTCTAATTGATTTGTATTTTATTATGAAATAAACAGTTTTTTAAAAAATTATATTTTGAAAATAATTATGTATGATAACTATTTGTCTTAAAAATAATTATTGTTCCACTTTATGTGCTTCCTGTTTACTATTTCTCATAGTTTTTTTGTCAACTTTTGGCAGGAGGAATGTGAAGAGTTGTAACAGAGAATAAAGAATGGCTCTGAAGTTCCTGAAGTTGTCTCAGAAACTTGATTGAAACTAGTGCAAAGATTCTGAATTTATGTTGATTAAAAGGTCCCAAATCTCAGTTATGAAATTGCAACAAAAAAAATGGAAGTTCTGTGTTTACAGGTTAAGAAGCATACTACAAAGGGAGACCTTGATGATGAAGGTGAGATTTTTACAGTGACGCCTAAAATGTCCAAGTTGTTGTTGTTGATCCAGTCACTGAGTATGTATGATCTCACATTGTAATACTGTCACCAGTTACACTTCTGCTCAAGCGTATATATAGATTGTTTACACTTTTATACCTCAGGAGGCCTTGGTGTAAAGTACCTAGAGGATGGAACAAAAGTAAGAGTATCCAGAGGCACAGGCACATCTGGTTCGATAACCATTGTCCAAAGATTCTAAAGATAAGAACAACACCAAGACATCCTACCGGTACGTAGAAGCTCAACTTCTCTAAGACAGTTCGTCAGCTATACATTTAAAAAGCCTATGTTTTACATGTTCAACATATGAGGTTGGCAAAAAGATTTATTGATACAATAACTGAGATTCTTGATTCAACTCATATATATATATATAATGTATCTCTATGTAACCTTGAATGATTTGGACAATAGCTTGCTTCTTCAAGAGATGATGAGCTTTCATTGAAGAAGCTTTGATCCTGAGTTTCATTCTTGTTCTTTGTTATTCTTGACAACGTTTCAATGTGCCAAATTTCAAACCATTGGGAGAAAGATTCACAGTACACAGATATCAGCTCTCTGTGGGGTTTGTAAGATTATCGTTCTGTTTTGTTATCTCTCGTAATGCCACGTGAATTGAATAGTGATTTGGATAAAGTTATGATTTTTAGTTTTGAGTTTGAGATGGTGGGATACAGGGAGAGCTGGAGTTCCTATGGAAGTAATGGGATTGATACTTGGAGAGTTCGTGGATGAGTACACTGTGAGGGTTGTGGATGTTTTCGCTATGCCTCGAGGGGTTAGTGTTGATCATAAACGACCCCTTATCAGGCCTTATAAGCCCATATCTCGAAGTATCACCGAACCTCAGCTTTGCGAGTAAGAGACACCAACGGTCAACTAACTTAACCGGGAAAAACCTGAGCAGCCACATACCTATCCTTACTATCTCTCTCGTCAGCACGTCAACCGGGCTGTGAACGACGAGGGAGACATTAGCGTCCCACTTCGACGCGTCATAAGCAATCTCCATCCCGGAGTTCCCACTTCCGACAACTAAAACATGTTTTTCGGCGAACTTCTCGCCCTTCTTGTACTCGCTTGAGTGCAAATACTCTCCTTCGAAGCCCTCCACGAGCCCCGGGATCACGCCTTCGCTGTTCTCTCCCGTCGCCACCACCAAGTAGTTCGCCGAGTAAACTTCTGATCTCTCCGCTGAGTTATCCACCTCCACGACCCAGCGACCATCTTTGAAACACACGTATTTGACATTACGGTTGTACCTAGGGCTAACGTTGAAACGTGTGGCGTACTCTTTAATGTAACTAACCAAACCTGACTTGGAGACGAAGGTAGGAGTTTTTGGAGGGAATCTCATGTTAGGGAGTTCACAATATTTCTTTGCGAAGTGAAGCTTGAGACAGTCGTAAGACCTTCTTTTCCAGAGAGAGGCATTGCATTCCTCTCTTTTCGCCACTATGTTTGGTATGTTCAACCGGTTTAGACAAGCTGAGGTAGCTAAACCGGCTGGTCTTGCACCGATTATGAGCGCAACCGTGTCAATACTCTTGATTTCTTTCGACATTTTTTTGTGTTTTTTTGTGTCAGTGTTTAGTCATGTTTGAAATCTATACTCTGTCAAGAAGTGGATTAGAGTGTTCTTATATACACTACATGTTTTTGGGTAATTAAATAAAAAATTAGAGTTACATATATTCCTAAGTTATGATAAAGTTGTCCATAATTATAGTTTACGCGGTTTCAGTCACTGTGAGATTTCTAATTTACAATTTACAAGTTTAACTCCCTACATCACTACATGTTTTTAGTGTTTTGCCATTTAAAGATGACTAGGTTAAGACCCGGCAAGGTGAGATCAAAATTACATTAACAAATAATAATATTTTTTATATAAATCCCTAGACTATATTTGAGAAGTGATTTTGCCACATATCTTCTCTACAATCACAAAAATAATATGACATGGCTACTAAAGTTGATGACATGTCTTATAGATTAATATGACATGGACAATTATATTTAATGTTAATTTATATTTTTGGTAAACTTTTTAAAATATGGTAATAACTCATATATTACATTTATTTTCGATTTATATCTTTGGACTTTTTTAAAATATGGTAATAACTCATAAATCATCATTAAAATAAATATATTCAATTATGGTATTTCAAATTTCGAAATATCATTTAAATTAAAAATATTTCAAAAATATATACATATTTTTAGAAAATTATAAAAATTAAATCCTAAAATCAAATCCCCTAGACATTATTTGCGAAGTGATTTTGACACATGTCATCACCAAAATCAGTCTAGCAAAAAAACGATGACATGGCTTAAAAAAATGTGACATGACATCAATTTAATTGTGACATGTAAAATATTCTATATTAAAATTTATATTTTTGGTAAGATTTCTTAAATAATGGTAATGACTATTTTCTATATACGAATTCATATATTTGGCAAAGTTTCATAATATAGTAATAACTAATAAATTTTATATTAAAATACTATTTTTCTACAAATATCCATTTTGGTAAGATTTTAGAAATATGGTACCTAATAACTTTTCTATATCTATTAAAATAATATAATTATATATATATAATAATTACGAATTTAATTTTCATCAATTTATAAATTGTATTTTTATTATCAAAATAAGTGTAGTTATCTCTATAATATTATTTGAAAAATCAGTTTCTTATGTGTCGCACTCACGTTAATTCTCATGTTGGTTGATTACAATAATACACTTAATAAATCAAATTTATCTAATTATCAGTGTTAAATATTTGTTTTATTTTCTTTTTATTTAGGTTTCCTTTTTTTCTCAAATAGCCTATATAATAAAGAAAATTTATAAATTAAAAAACGAAAATATATTTTATATATAGTGTAATTCATAACAAGGGAAGTTTACAAATATTCTTATTTTAAAGTAAATAAATAACCTTTCCTTTTAAAAATAATCTTAAACAACATAATATATATTTTAAAAGTATTAAACATTTTATTTAAATCAATCTATTTATAAAATTATTACAAAACAATTTAAATAACATAAACTAAGATATCTTTGATGAATAAATTTTGATTTAATATTTTTATGCTCCTTTTTATATTTTAAAATAACATATATGATAAAGAAAATATTTATGAAACTTAAAGCGAAAATATTTTTTTATATATAATGTGATTTTATAAAAAGGAAAGTTTAGAAAAATAATCTTGATATTAAAATAAAGAATTAATCTTCATTTTTAGAATGTATCATTATGTTTTAATGCAATTGTATCTATCATCACGTTGTTGTATAATTTATTTTTGAATATTAACATACACCAAATTACTAAGTCCTATAATTTTATATGGTTGAATTAGCTTAGAAAATTATATTGAATTTGACGGAATATAAGTAACACAATATACCCACAAATGAGTAACAAGACCAATCCAATTTTTTTATACAAAGTCAAACACTAAATAAAAATAATATATTTTCATTTACTAATTTTTAATACATATAAATTATTGAACGACTCAACATATTACTAAATAAATATGAAATTCTCAAATAATATTACAAATATAGTAACCAACTATTACAATTAACTATCATTGTTATATTTATTTATGTAACTTTGAACTGATCAACACTTTAGTTCATTTTTACTATTTGATTCTCAAAATAACATATATTAAATTATACATAACCTTACAAAATATATATTCAGATATAAGACAAGAACCAAATTACATAAAAATAACAAAATTTTAGTTTGTATAACAAAAATATCTTAATTGAATCGAAAATTTAATCTTAACTAATATATTCAAATAATAATCAAACAGTCGTGATATTATATATCCAAAATTATACGTCTAATTAAAATAACATAGTTTTATTTAAAATAAATCATGCATATTAATTACAATATAAAATATCAAAATAATTAAAATTTAAAAACAATATATTAATAAAATATTATATTGTAAATAAATTATTATAATGCATTTACTTTATAAATATTTATATCCGTGCATGAGCACGGGAAAATCACCTAGTATGTTTTGTAAACAGAGGTGTTCAATACGGTAAAACCTGACCAATTAAAAACGAACTAAAATTAAGAGAATTATTTGGATTTGATATAATCAAATATACCGAATGGATGTTATTTTAAAAAAAATCACAGTATATAGATATGGTTTGGTATATAAACCAAAACCGGACCAAAATCCGGATTAAACAAAACTATATGTAAGTAAAAGTTGATTTAAGAATTGCAAAATTAACATAAATAAATATGCATTGTAAATTGTTAAAAGAGTTTTTTTTTGTATGTGTAATTGACTGTGCTGGTCCAATGTTTTTGGATGTCCTAAACAAAATTTTAGTAAATTACATTTTTATATTTTTATCTAATAACATATATAAAATATCATTCACATTAAAATTATAATATAAATAAATTTTTTTACCAGCTTTTAAATCTATCACTACAAAAGAACTTTAAAAAATCATATATTTGCAAAACTTAAAGTTAGAAATCTAACTAAATCTACAATAGAAAAAGTCAATATATTATTAAACCATATCGTGATGGTCTTTTCGTGCTTTCACTTTTAAAATAATTTCATAAAGTTTATTCCATATATATTGTTTGGTTATGATCCTATATATAATAGTAGATTTAACTCCTTTATTATGGCGAGAAAAAATAATGTAGGCAAGAATATTAAATCAACCGGTTATAAACATAGTTTGAAATATATATTTGTGTGGAGCAAAACCTTTTGGTGGCATAATATGTAAATAATCTAGTAATTAAAGGGTATTTCTTTAATGAATATTTATAAATAATCACTAAATGATGTATGTAAAAACGCAGAGTATTTTTTCAAAGGAGAAATATAATCTTAACCTTGTTCTTTCATATGGACTTGAAAATTTTCAAATCATAAGATCTTATCTAAACCCGTTATTGTAAATACTAAAATTTCAAAATGAATATTTAGAAGAGATTGTAACTTTTAATGCATTTTTAGTCACGGAATATACTTGTTATATAGTAGAACTCTATAAAACATATATTCCTAACCTTGATCTTTTACGTAGATTTGAAAGGCTTCAAATCGTAAAAGCATATCAAAACCCGTTATTGTAAATACTAAAGTTTCAAAATGAATTTTTAGAAAAGATTGTAACTTGGAATGCATTTTTGGTCTCGGTATACACTTGTTTATATAGTAGAACCCTACAATTTTAGCAATGCATTCTATAACGTATATATAGTTATTACGTGTATCTTTACTATTAAATGTTTAGTAATATTTTATTGATTTAAGTGGTGTTTTAGGATTTTTATTTTGTCCCATTTTAAGTGATGTTCTCACTAATCTAGGTAGAATTTAATATGATTTGAATTTTATGACCAATTATAAAATACTGTACTTTTTTATTATTGGTTAAACTAGTTTTATTTAATGTATTTTTATGTTACCAAGATAAACTACATAAAAATATGTGTTTTCTTAATCTATGTGCAATAACCTAAAACATCACATAAAGTGGAACAGAGGGAGTATATTTTAAATAAAAAGATCTTGAATCACTCACGTGAGTTTGACGAAGTTCATTGGTCAGATTAAGAAACAAAGTAATTTTCTTATTAAATGTAGTCAATTTTCCAATTGTAGATATTTCCGTGACTTGCACATAATTCCTATCAATCATATATAATTTCAGGATCAACAGAAGGTGAAAATATAGAAAGAGTAATAAATCTATAATTACGTGGTCACCTAACCTATGTGAATATTTAGAAAGAGTAATTATGCATATTTAGAATATTTTAATTTCATATTTATGTACCAAATAAAAACATATTTTCCAATATGAATACACCTTGTGTATAAATCATGATTACTAAATATTTTAGATCAGGTCTGCAATTGATAGGCTGGAATTATATTGACTATATATAGTTTACATATAGGTATCAATACATCCGAAATTCTATCAGTTTTGTTAACAATTCTGACACTATTGACTAATAACTACTTCAATATAAATTAAAAACTTGGTTTGCTCCACTAATACACGAAAACCAACCATCGAAAAAAAAAATAAGAAAATTGTATAACGATGAAAATGGCACATTGATGAAATGTGACTATTAGATTCTCTCTATGGTACATGCTTAGGGACACATGGCTTTTACAGATGGTCTCCATAATGCTACCTATTGATTTCATGGAATCGATATGAAGATTTTATTTAATAGTACTTGTAGAAACATGATGCATGAATAGGATTGTCTAAAGTACACGGTTTGAATCCATTACAGATGTTAATAGAAAACCAGTTTGTTTGCTTTATATTTTAAAGTCTATCCATGCTTCATATTTTAAATATATTCATGCATTCTTTATGGTAACGTTAATGAATAGTATTTGTATAATAAACTATGGGTCTAAAAATGTTAAAATAATAGTTTAACTATTTGGACACATTATGTATTACTCGTTTACATAAAACTCGAAAGGATTTATTATAAGAACTAGATCATGATCCGCGCTTCGGAAGCGTGCAATATTTTATGATTCAAAATTTTGTTAACAATGTTACAAATATTTAATATGTAAAAATTTTGTCTATTTAAAAAACTGCGTTTGAATCAACATTTTTAAATCCAATTTAGATCGTCGAGCCAGTAAATCCGGTAATCCGATATATAATCATGTTTGAATTGGTTAAAAGGTAATGGGTTAATAAGTTTGATTTGAATCCACTTTGAATATATCATATAGTATAACTATTTTATAAAATTAATTGGTTAAAGAGTAATGTATCGCATGGTGATCATCACATCTATCTTATTAAAACAGAAACATTCGGTTGGACCTAACATTTATTTTGTAAGTTTTTAAATTAAATACATCTTTATACTTTATAGTTAAACCTACATTAAATCACTAATGTTCCTTTCTTTATACTACTATCCATGTTTCCAAACAATATACTTATTTCTTTATACTACTATCAATGTTTCCAAACAATATATTTTTTATACTACTATCTATGTTTCCAAACAATACAATAATTAATCTTAGTTATTTTATATATATCATTTTTCTTTTTAAAATTTTGTAGAAACGTTATAATTTCATAAATTGCAAAATATTGAACTTTAAAATTTGGATTATATGATTACAAATTATGAAACTATTACAATTTAAATCCAATTAGATTACATATCGGTATCCATCAGTTCAATCGGTTAATCTCGGGTTTTAGTGATTTTTTTTTAATATGAATATTTTAAAAACCTAAATTGAATTGTCAGATCTCCGGATTAACCGGTATAATCACAATCGGGTTGAATTTAAAAACACTGATTTAAATGCAAAAAAAATTTTAAATACATACTCTTTAAAAATTACCAAAATATTTGTTAAGTTATTAGTGAATTTTTTCATCGTAAAATATTCCGCGCTTCCAAAGCGCGGGTCAAAATCTAGTGGATTTATTGAATGGTGATAATGAAATATCAAATTTAACATTAGTGAATGTTGGTTATGAAATCAATTGGGAAAGAAAATATTTTTTTGAATAGAAAGGAAATGGGCCAACTGATAAAATGAATGTATATAAAGTATTAAGTTAGCATAGAATAAGGAAATAATTTACTAACATTAACTGTTAGTTAATAGGATCAGAAAATATTTCATATCTAATAGTAGGTCCAATTTAAAAATCCACCTAGAAAAAGTGACAATGTTTCTGTTTTAATAAGATAGATTTTTAAATCCAATTTAGATCGTCGAGCCAGTAAACCCGATAATCTGATATATAATTATGTTTGAATTGGTTAAAAGGTAATGAGTTAATAAGTTTGATTTGAATCCACTTTGAATATATCATATAGTATGACTATTATATAAAATTAATTGGTTAAGGAGTAATGTATTGCATGGTGATCATCGCATGGACTTATTGAATGGTGATAAGGAAATCTCAAATTTAACATTACTGAATGTTGGTTATGAAATCAATTGGGAAAGAAATTATTTTTTTGAATAGAAAAAAATGGACCAACTGATAAAATGAATGTATATAAAGTATTAAGTTAGCATAGAATAAGGAAATAATTTACTAACATTAACTGTTAATTAATAGGATCAGAAAATATTTCATATCTAATAGTAGGTCCAATTTAAAAATCCACCTAGAAAAAGTGACAATGTTTCTGTTTTAATAAGATAGATGATAACTGTAATGTATTTGAATATTTATGAATAATGAGACTAATGGAAAAAATCTGTAATAAATCTAATAAGCAAAGGGTAATTATTATAAATATGGGCTGAGGAGGATTCTAAAGTTGACACATCATCGTGGCATTGATGTAAATAAGTATTGAAATTAAGGTTATTTTTTGTTTCGCTTCTGTATTAAGGGACGTCGAGGGTGTTCTCGTCATTTCCCCCACCTCATGGTTATGATCCGGCCCACTTCGATTACCTCATGGGTACTTCTCAAATTTGGGCCCTTTTGTGTTTATTTACCTTAATGACTCTTAATAATAAGGGGATGCGGCAAAAAGTTGGACCAAGAAAACGTTTCCATTGATGGACCATATAACCGCAAACTCTAATAAGTAATGGATTAGACCTTTATAACATGATGGGCTACGTGACTGATGAGATATTAGGAAAATGTTTATTTTGGTAAACTTGGTTAACTGCATAGACTTCATAGACTTTGTATTTTGTTGAATTGGTAGGTTTGGAAATGCCCTTATCAGATATGATTATTGATTGTTTTCTTGATGAGCAAAACAATGTGTAAGAATTTGGTTCAAAAGAATGAAATATACTTCACGAAAAATAAATCCACCAAAAAACTTACTTTTTCATCAATGAAAATCATTTCTATTGTTTGGTTCCAATGTGGAATGACTTTCACTTTAATCATCCATTCACATTGAATTGAATGGATAGAAGCTATGAATTGTATAGTCTACGTAGGAGATATTTAAAATAGTGGGACTGTGCTATTCATTCCTAGACTATGATATATATAGTATATAGTAGCACTATTAGGGTTTGACACAGAGAATGAATTTCAAGTTTAGTGTGCAAATTCGATCTCATATAACAGCCGTCATTATTAGTTTCTATATGAAAACCAAATACGGCAAAATATGGAAATTCTTCATATTAGTATCCCCAATTATATATGTAATATATTCTAATAGATAACCTTTTCTAAACATGTAATATTCACTCACCTAATATGGAGTACATCGGCAACTTGATATACACAAAGTAAATGATGATCTATATTCACTGTATTTTTGGAAGGAGTAAGGATACTCTTCAATCGATAAACTTGTGCAGAAAGACTTAAAGTACTAAAAGACTTTTTTGAAAAACTTTTTTGAACAAAAAAAAAAGACTTAAAGTACTAAATTTTTAATAGTAAGTAAGTATAGAAGTATTAGGAATAAAAAATTTGTCACAAAACAGGTCCAAATTGGCTAGACCATTAAACTCAATAAAACCCGGTCTAGCAGTTGATTACCTGATATGGTATATTTACTGGTTATACCATTTTGAACCAGTAATTTAGATCGATAGAATTTAATTTTCCACACTATTTGGTGACTATATTGTTTTATATGATAATAATAACAAAAGTCTATACAATTTTGTATAGACCATATAAGTATGAAAATTTCCACACTATAAGAATAATTTATTCAAGGATTTACATGATTATCATATAAAGGTATCAATATATTGATTCAGACATATGAGCACATTTACCTCTAAACGTTAATTTATAAGTATGACATGTCCTCACACTATAAGAATAATATTTATTCAAGGGTTTTACATGATTACTATATTAAGATTTTAATATATCGATTATAGGACTGGGCAAAAAAAACTGAATTCGAAAAACCGAACCGAACCCGATCTGAAAAAGTAGTACCAAATCTGAATCGAAATTGTTAGATATCCGAATGGATTCAAATTTTTGCTATTTAAATAACCAAAACCGAACTCAATCCGAACCGAAGTATTTCGGATACCCGAATGTATCCCAAATGGATTAATATACATATATACAAATAATCAAAAGTATATGTATAAATAGTTAAAGTATACTCAAGACATTTAAAATATTTATTGATTCTCTATTCAAATATATAAAACAAACCAATTTATATGTTAAGTTTAGGTATTTTAACCCACGTTATTCAAATTTACATGTAATATATTATTTTATTTATAGATTTCGTGAAATTTAAAGTATATAATAAATTTAAATTTTTTAAAATAATTTAAATGGGTTATCCAAACCCGAGCCAAACCCGTAAGGATCCAAACCGAAACCAAACTAAAATTTAGAAATATCCGAATAGGGCTGAAATTATTGATCCCAAAAATCTGAAATTCGAATCGAATCCAAATGAGTACCCGAATGTCCACCTCTAATAGATTATGACGTATGACCACAATTTATTTTTATAGTGATTATTTTTTAAAGAAAATATCACTTTTATAAGCACAGATGATGGGAGTCAAAGTTCGTGTATCATCTGATTTTGATGATTGCACTGGTGAGCTCTTAAGAAGTTATGCGAGTCAAACACCGTGTGATCTATGTGCATTTTTGCAAAAAGTAAGTACTGCTAATACGTTTATTAATAGGTGGGTTGAATGTCAATGGCATATTTTGTAAATATTCTAGTAAAGAAAGGGGAGTTATTTATTCAAGCTGAGAAAGATTGTGAGATTGACACCTGGCATGGAATAGCTGTAATATTTTACAAAATAAAAGTTACTGTTTTAAAATATTTCTTCTTTAATAAGAAATGGATTTCATTACTTTCATTACCTTAATTAACTAGGTTTTCTAAATTTTAAGACTTTTTCTTGGATTCACTTTAGGGGGTGAACCTTTAGGTTTACCAACCAATAGAAATTAGTTATTTTAGATTGAGTATCTTTTGAAAGAAAAAACAAAATAATTGTCAAGTTATAGTATGTTTTAAAATAAAAAAGTAAAAATAAATAAAAGTAATAGTAATTGTATAAATGTATTTTAAAAAAACTATATATAAATCTTAAGGTTTAGAATTTAACTAAATGTTTAAAATTTAGAACTAAAAATTCAGCGTTTTTATGATTTAGAGTTTGATATTTATGAATTAGAATTTATGATTTATCCAAGGGTTTAGGGGTTAGGATTAGGGTTTAGGGTATAGTTTTTTGCTGGCGGATTCAAAATTATTTTTCAAAAATTCGTTTTTTGTTAATTACTATTTTTTATTTATTTTATATTTATTTTAAAAACATAATGCAATTTGACAATTATTTTGTTTACTTTTTTAAAAGATACTCAATTTAAGATAACAGGTTTCTATTGGTTGGTGAACCTAAACTAAAGGTTCACCCTAGGAGTGAATCCAAGAATAACTCAAATTTTAAAGTGTACGCGGTGAAGGAAGTAGGTTATTAGTGTAGGTTCTTACTGGAACAAAACTTAGGTTCACTCCTTAGAGTGAACCTCTAAATCTACCCACCAATAGGATTTAGTTATTTGAGATTTGATATCTTTTAAAAAAAGAAAACAAATAATAAAATTTAGTGAAATAAAATTATGTTTTAAGATAAATAAAAAATAGTAGCAATTATCAAAAAAATATTTTTTAATATTGATAAATCAATCGGCATATACTAAACCCTAAACCCTTGGAAAAAGTCTGAATCCTTGGGCAAATCCTATACCCTAAACTGTTAATCCTAAACCTAAAAAACCCTAAACCCTTAATCATAAACCATAATATTAAACCCTAAATTCTAAACACGAATCCTAAACCCTAAACTCCTGGACAAATATTAAATCCTAAACCCTTAATCCTAAACCATAAACCATTTTGGAATTTAGGATTTAGGATTTGGTATTAGGGGTCATGATTTAGGGTTTAGGGTTTAGGATTTTATGATTTAGGATTTGGTTTAAATTTAAGAGTTTAGGGTATAGGATTTGCCCAAGGGTTTAGGGTTTAGTATTTAGGGTTTAGGGTTTAGAGTTTAGTATTTTCCGACAGATTTATCAATATAAAAAATAAAAAATCTTTTTTGATAATTAATACTATTTTTTATTTATCTAAAAACATAATTTTATTTCATTAAATTCTTATTATTTAGTTTGTTTTTTTAAGAAATATCAAATGTCAAATAATTAAATCCTATTGGTGGGTAAATTTAGAAGTTCACCGGAAGTGAACGTAAATTTTGTTCTTCTTATTGGTGTTTACGTAAATCAAACGGCATTAGTGTATTGTTTTATTTTTCTTTTGTGAAACGGCATACATGCTTCTATTTTTCAAAAAAAAAAAAGATAAAATTTTAGAAATATAAAATTTATGATGAAAAGAAACAGTCTTACACATTTTTTTAACTATCTCTTAAATTTCAATTAATTTTAACATGAATAGATACATCTTTATGAAAAGACACTTCCTTATACATTTTAAAATTTTCTTCAAACCAATGAAATGTTTAAGATAAAAAGACATATCCTTTCAGATGTTAAATGTATAAACAGTTTTTTTTTTTCAAAAGACACATCCTTTGACATTTTTTGGATTCTTATAAAAACTTGCACCAAGACATGTTACTGAACCTGAAAATATAACTGCAAAACCATCTATTGATTTTTATAAAAATATATAATATTATAAAATAATAAAATTACTCAACAACCAAATTACTCAAACATTTAAGATAGTTTTAATAGTCATAAAAATGTAAATAGAGTAGATATGAAAACCAAAGAAAATAACTCATATAAATTATGCAATTTATAAAATGAATATGCATATCTATAGATATTTTTGATCATCTCTTTGAAAATTATGAAAAATTTAGGATAGAAAAACACATCCATAGTTAAAATAACCTTTTTTAAAAAATCTATGCAAATATTTAAAATGAATAGACGCATCTTTAAATATTTTTGATAATCTTTTTAAGTTATGAATTTTTTAGGATAGAAAACATATCCATAGTTGAAAAGTAATTTCCTATAAATTTATGCAATTTTTTTTAAAAAATTATCATAATGAAAAGAACTTTATATATTTCGACAACCTCTTTACCAATGCTTATCTCTTTACCAATGCTACTGGTCTAAGTGAGAAAGGATAAGAGACCTAATTAGACCTTGATTCTTAGTTGATGGTGTACAACAAAAAAATAACAGAACTTCCTTCTAATATTTTAGAAAAATTCAACCCAAAACTTCTATATAAATTCGCACATTTACACCATTTTCTCTGTATCAGTTGAAACTAAATATATAAATTCTCTTTTCACCTTTCCTACAAAACAACTTAAATCTATTTTCAAACTCTTGGATTACGATGACAACCGGTTGTCCACAATATCCAACGACGAACGTTCACACCAGGGCTGAGCGAAGCGTGTTTTTCGCGGCAGGGTTCGCCGTATGCTTGGTCCTTGTTGTCCTCGGCTACTACGTCAAAAAATGCTTTAAGCTTGCGAGTGGTCGGTGAAGGAGAAGGCGGCGGTAGCTCCGGTGACGGCGGCGCATTCAGCTCCTCTTCCAGAAGACATGGTGTGAGGCTTAATAATAAAGATAAAAGAGTTAGTTATTTTTAAGAAGAAAATAGTATAAGTAAGTGTGTGTTGATTATCTTCCTCTTACATGTAATCCCCGTTTGTGAAGGAAATTTCTAACTATTACATCGCCTTTTGCTTTCCAAGTCTAAAGAGACACCTGACACGTGGATGTTTACCCACCGTGAGATAAACAAAACCAAACCAGAAATATCTGGATCAATGGCTTCTCTTCGAATTATTACAATCACACAACACACAATATCTTCCTTTTTCTTCGAATCTTATGTATATATCAAACAAGTATTTGAAAATTCAGGCCAATCGGAGAAGCTACAGCTACGACCATGAAATCCACCGGAAAATTCACAAGCTGTGAAATCCGGTATCATCCCGTCACAAGAAAACATTGACAAGTTTTTTTTGAGAGGTCCCAACATTTACTTTATTAAAGTTTGAATCTTGGAACATGAATCTTTTAAGTTCTCTCGGTATCAGACGAAATCAAGGCTGAAGATAGTTGATGTGAGCCTTAATTGCGTATGCATTTTTGTGTTCCCTTCTCTTCAGTTTAAGCCTATTCTATTTTCGTTTTTTCATTTTATAAAAAAGCATTCCAGATGCTGCGTATGAGTGTGTGAGCTCAGCTTGCTTGATGAATTGCGTGGCAATTGGTTACCTTTTGATTAAAAGAGATCGTGCTTTTAGATCCTATTTGCAGGCTTACCTCTGGCCACAACAACCAAGGCGATGGCTCAAGATTTCAAACCCCATTAATATGTTTAGAAAGAGTAATTATGCATATTTAGAATATTTTAATTTCATATTTATGTACCAAATAAAAACATATTTTCCAATATGAATACACCTTGTGTATAAATCATGATTACTAAATATTTTAGATCAGGTCTGCAATTGATAGGTTGGAATTATATTGACTATATATAGTTTACATATAGGTATCAATACATCCGAAATTCTATCAGTTTTGTTAACAATTCTGACACTATTGACTAATAACTACTTCAATATAAATTAAAAACTTGGTTTGCTCCACTAATACACGAAAAGCAACCATCGAGAAAAAAAATAAGAAAATTGTATAACGATGAAAATGGCACATTGATGAAATGTGACTATTAGATTCTCTCTATGGTACATGCTTAGGGACACATGGCTTTTACAGATGGTCTCCATAATGCTACCTATTGATTTCATGGAATCGATATGAAGATTTTATTTAATAGTACTTGTAGAAACATGATGCATGAATAGGATTGTCTAAAGTACACGGTTTGAATCCATTACAGATGTTAATAGAAAACCAGTTTGTTTGCTTTATATTTTAAAGTCTATCCATGCTTCATATTTTAAATATATTCATGCATTCTTTATGGTAACGTTAATGAATAGTATTTGTATAATAAACTATGGGTCTAAAAATGTTAAAATAATAGTTTAACTATTTGGACACATTATGTATTACTCGTTTACATAAAACTCGAAAGGATTTATTATAAGAACTAGATCATGATCCGCGCTTCGGAAGCGCGGGATATTTTATGATTCAAAATTTTGTTAATAATGTTACAAATATTTAATATGTAAAAAATTTGTCTATTTAAAAAACTGCGTTTGAATCAACATTTTTAAATCCAATTTAGATCGTCGAGCCAGTAAACCCGGTAATCCGATATATAATCATGTTTGAATTGGTTAAAAGGTAATGGGTTAATAAGTTTGATTTGAATCCATTTTGAATATATCATATAGTATAACTATTTTATAAAATTAATTGGTTAAAGAGTAATGTATCGCATGGTGATCATCGCATGGATTTATTGAATAGTGATAATGAAATATCAAATTTAACATTAGTGAATGTTGGTTATGAAATCAATTGGGAAAGAAAATATTTTTTTGAATAGAAAGGAAATGGGCCAACTGATAAAATGAATGTATATAAAGTATTAAGTTAGCATAGAATAAGGAAATAATTTACTAACATTAATTGTTAGTTAATAGGATCAGAAAATATTTCATATCTAATAGTAGGTCCAATTTAAAAATCCACCTAGAAAAAGTGACAATGTTTCTGTTTTAATAAGATAGATTTTTAAATCCAATTTAGATCGTCGAGCCAGTAAACCTGATAATCAGATATATAATTATGTTTGAATTGGTTAAAAGGTAATGGGTTAATAAGTTTGATTTGAATCCACTTTGAGTATATCATATAGTATGACTATTATATAAAATTAATTGGTTAAGGAGTAATGTATTGCATGGTGATCATCGCATGGACTTATTGAATGGTGATAATGAAATCTCAAATTTAACATTACTGAATGTTGGTTATGAAATCAATTGGGAAAGAAATTATTTTTTTGAATAGAAAAAAAAATGGGCCAACTGATAAAATGAATGTATATAAAGTATTAAATTAGCATAGAATAAGGAAATAATTTACTAACATTAACTGTTAATTAATAGGATCAGAAAATATTTCATATCTAATAGTAGGTCCAATTTAAAAATCCACCTAGAAAAAGTGACAATGTTTCTGTTTTAATAAGATAGATAGTAACTGTAATGTATTTGAATATTTATGAATAATGAGACTAATGGAAAAAATCTATAATAAATCTAATAAGCAAAGGGTAATTATTATAAATATGGGCTGAGGCGGATTCTAAAGTTGACACATCATCGTGGCATTGATGTAAATAAGTATGAAATTAAGGTTATTTTTTGTTTCGCTTCTGTATTAAGGGACGTCGAGGGTGTTCTCGTCATTTCCCCCACCTCATGGTTATGATCCGGCCCACTTCGATCACCTCATGGGTACTTCTCAAATTTGGGCCTTTTTGTGTTTATTTACCTTAATGACTCTTAATAATAAGGGGATGCGGCAAAAAGTTGGACCAAGAAAACGTTTCCATTGATGGACCATATAACCGCAAACTCTAATAAGTAATGGATTAGACCTTTATAACATGATGGGCTACGTGACTGATGAGATATTAGGAAAATGTTTATTTTGGTAAACTTGGTTAACTGCATAGACTTCATAGACTTTGTATTTTGTTGAATTGGTAGGTTTGGAAATGCCCTTATCAGATATGATTATTGATTGTTTTCTTGATGAGCAAAACAATGTGTAAGAATTTGGTTCAAAAGAATGAAATATACTTCACGAAAAATAAATCCACCAAAAAACTTACTTTTTCATCAATGAAAATCATTTCTATTGTTTGGTTCCAATGTGGAATGACTTTCACTTTAATCATCCATTCACATTGAATTGAATGGATAGAAGCTATGAATTGTATAGTCTACGTAGGAGATATTTAAAATAGTGGGACTGTGCTATTCATTCCTAGACTATGATATATATAGTATATAGTAGCACTATTAGGGTTTGACACAGAGAATGAATTTCAAGTTTAGTGTGCAAATTCGATCTCATATAACAGCCGTCATTATTAGTTTCTATATGAAAACCAAATACGGCAAAATATGGAAATTCTTCATATTAGTATCCCCAATTATATATGTAATATATATTCTAATTGATAACCTTTTCTAAACATGTAATATTCACTCACCTAATATGGAGTACATCGGCAACTTGATATACACAAAGTAAATGATGATCTATATTCACTGTATTTTTGGAAGGAGTAAGGATACTCTTCAATCGATAAACTTGTGCAGAAAGACTTAAAGTACTAAAAGACTTTTTTGAAAAACTTTTTTGAACAAAAAAAAAAGACTTAAAGTACTAAATTTTTAATAGTAAGTAAGTATAGACCATTAAACTCAATAAACCCCGGTCTAGCAGTTGATTACCTGATATGGTATATTTACTGGTTATACCATTTTGAACCAGTAATTTAGATCGATAGAATTTAATTTTCCACACTATTTGGTGACTATATTGTTTTATATGATAATAATAACAAAAGTCTATACAATTTTGTATAGACCATATAAGTATGAAAATTTCCACACTATAAGAATAATTTATTCAAGGATTTACATGATTATCATATAAAGGTATCAATATATTGATTCAGACATATGAGCACATTTACCTCTAAACGTTAATTTATAAGTATGACATGTCCTCACACTATAAGAATAATATTTATTCAAGGGTTTTACATGATTACTATATTAAGATTTTAATATATCGATTATAGGGCTGGGCAAAAAAAACTGAATTCGAAAAACCGAACCGAACCCGATCTGAAAAAGTAGTACCAAATCTGAACCGAAATTGTTAGATATCCGAACGGATTCAAATTTTTGGTATTTAAATAACCAAAACCGAACTCAATCCGAACCGAAGTATTTCGGATACCCGAATGTATCCCAAATGGATTAATATACATATATACAAATAATCAAAAGTATATGTATAAATAGTTAAAGTATACTCAAGATACTTAAAATATTTATTGATTCTCTATTCAAATATTCAAAACAAACCAATTTATATGTTGAGTTTAGGTATTTTAACCCACGTTATTCAAATTTACATGTAATATATTATTTTATTTATAGATTTCGTGAAATTTAAAATATATAATAAATTTAAAATTTTTAAAATAATTTAAATGGGTTATCCGAACTCGAGCCAAATCCGTAAGGATTCGAACCGAAACCAAACTAAAATTTAGAAATATCCAAATAGGGCTGAAATTATTGATCCCGAAAATCTGAAATTCGAATCGAATCCAAATGAGTACCCGAATGTCCATCTCTAATAGATTATGACGTATGACCATAATTTATTTTTATAGTGATTATTTTTAAAGAAAATATCACTTTTATAAGCACAGATGATGGGAGTCAAAGTTCGTGTATCATCTGATTTTGATGATTGCACTGGTGAGCTCTTAAGAAGTTATGCGAGTCAAACACCGTGTGATCTATGTGCATTTTTGCAAAAAGTAAGTACTGCTAATACGTTTATTAATAGGTGGGTTGAATGTCAATGGCATATTTTGTAAATATTCTAGTAAAGAAAGGGGAGTTATTTATTCAAGCTGAGAAAGATTGTGAGACTGCCACCTCGACATGGAATAGCTATAATATTTTACAAAATAAAAGTTACTGTTTTAAAATGTTTCTCTTTTAATAAAAAATGGATTTCATTACTTTCATTACCTTAATTAACTAGGTTTTCTAAATTTTAAGACTTTTTCTTGGATTCACCTTAGGAGGTGAACCTTTAGGTTTACCAACCAATAGAAATTAGTTATTTTAGATTGAGTATCTTTTGAAAGAGGAAACAAAATAATTGTCAAGTTATAGTATGTTTTAAAATAAAAAAGTAAAAATAAATAAAAGTAATAGTAATTGTATAAATGTATTTAAAAAACTATATATAAATCTTAAGGTTTAAAATTTATCTAAAGGTTTAAAATTTAGAATTAAAAATTCAGTTTTATGATTTAGAGTTTGATATTTATGAATTAGAGTTTATGATTTATCCAAGGATTTAGGGGTTATCCAAGGGTTTAGGGGTTAGGATTAGGGTTTAGGGTATAGTTTTTTGCTGGCGGATTCAAAATTATTTTTCAAAAATCCGTTTTTTTGTTAATTACTAATTTTTATTTATTTTATATTTATTTTAAAAACATAATGCAATTTGACAATTATTTTGTTTACTTTTTTAAAAGATACTCAATCTAAGATAACAAGTTTCTATTGGTTGGTGAACCTAACCTAAAGGTTCACCCTAGGGGTGAATCCAAGAATAACTCAAATTTTAAAGTGTACGCGGTGAAGGAAGTAGGTTATTAGTGTATGTTCTTATTGGAACAAAACTTAGGTTCACTCTTTAGAGTGAACCTTTAAATCTACCCACCAATAGGATTTAGTTATTTGAGATTTGATATCTCTTAAAAGAAGAAAACAAATAATAAAATTTAGTGAAATAAAATTATGTTTTAAGATAAATAAAAAATAGTAGCAATTATCAAAAAAATATTTTTTAATATTGATAAATCAGTCGGCATATACTAAACCCTAAACCCTTGGAAAAAGTCTGAATCCTTGGGCAAATCCTATACCCTAAACTGTTAATCCTAAACCTAAAAAACCCTAAACCCTTAATCATAAACCATAATATTAAACCCTAAATTCTAAACACGAATCCTAAACCCTAAACTCTTGGACAAATATTAAATCCTAAACCCTTAATCCTAAACCATAAACCATTTTGGAATTTAAGATTTAGGGTTTGGTATCAGGGGTCATAATTTAGGGTTTAGGGTTTAGGATTTTATGATTTAGGATTTGGTTTAAATTTAAGAGTTTAGGGTATAGGATTTGCCCAAGGGTTCAGGCTTTCCCCAAGGGTTTAGGGTTTAGTATTTAGGGTTTATAGTTTAGTATTTTCCGACAGATTTATCAATATAAAAAATAAAAAATCTTTTTTGATAATTAATACTATTTTTTATTTATCTAAAAACATAATTTTATTTCATTAAATTCTTATTATTTAGTTTGTTTTTTTAAGAAATATCAAATATCAAATAATTAAATCCTATTGGTGGGTAAATTTAGAAGTTCACCGGAGGTGAACGTAAATTTTGTTCTTCTTATTGGTGTTTACGTAAATCAAACGGCATTAGTGTATTGTTTTATTTTTCTTTTGTGGAACGGCATACATGCTTCTATTTTTCAAAAAAAAAAAGATAAAATTTTAGAAATATAAAATTTATGATGAAAAGAAACAGTCTTACACATTTTTTTAACTATCTCTTAAATTTCAATTAATTTTAACATAAATAGATACATCTTTATGAAAAGACACTTCCTTATACATTTTAAAATTTTCTTCAAACCAATGAAATGTTTAAGATAAAAAGACATATCCTTTCAGATGTTAAATGTATAAACAGTTTTTTTTTTTCAAAAGACACATCCTTTGACATTTTTTGGATTCTTATAAAAACTTGCACCAAGACATGTTACTGAACCTGAAAATATAACTGCAAAACCATCTATTGATTTTTATAAAAATATATAATATTATAAAATAATAAAATTACTCAACAACCAAATTACTCAAACATTTAAGATAGTTTTAATAGTCATAAAAATGTAAATAGAGTAGATATGAAAACCAAAGAAAATAACTCATATAAATTATGCAATTTATAAAATGAATATGCATATCTATAGATATTTTTGATCATCTCTTTGAAAATTATGAAAAATTTAGGATAGAAAAACACATCCATAGTTAAAATAACCTTTTTTAAAAAATCTATGCAAATATTTAAAATGAATAGACGCATCTTTAAATATTTTTGATAATCTTTTTAAGTTATGAATTTTTTAGGATAGAAAACATATCCATAGTTGAAAAGTAATTTCCTATAAATTTATGCAATTTTTTTTAAAAAATTATCATAATGAAAAGAACTTTATATATTTCGACAACCTCTTTACCAATGCTTATCTCTTTACCAATGCTACTGGTCTAAGTGAGAAAGGATAAGAGACCTAATTAGACCTTGATTCTTAGTTGATGGTGTACAACAAAAAAATAACAGAACTTCCTTCTAATATTTTAGAAAAATTCAACCCAAAACTTCTATATAAATTCGCACATTTACACCATTTTCTCTGTATCAGTTGAAACTAAATATATAAATTCTCTTTTCACCTTTCCTACAAAACAACTTAAATCTATTTTCAAACTCTTGGATTACGATGACAACCGGTTGTCCACAATATCCAACGACGAACGTTCACACCAGGGCTGAGCGAAGCGTGTTTTTCGCGGCAGGGTTCGCCGTATGCTTGGTCCTTGTTGTCCTCGGCTACTACGTCAAAAAATGCTTTAAGCTTGCGAGTGGTCGGTGAAGGAGAAGGCGGCGGTAGCTCCGGTGACGGCGGCGCATTCAGCTCCTCTTCCAGAAGACATGGTGTGAGGCTTAATAATAAAGATAAAAGAGTTAGTTATTTTTAAGAAGAAAATAGTATAAGTAAGTGTGTGTTGATTATCTTCCTCTTACATGTAATCCCCGTTTGTGAAGGAAATTTCTAACTATTACATCGCCTTTTGCTTTCCAAGTCTAAAGAGACACCTGACACGTGGATGTTTACCCACCGTGAGATAAACAAAACCAAACCAGAAATATCTGGATCAATGGCTTCTCTTCGAATTATTACAATCACACAACACACAATATCTTCCTTTTTCTTCGAATCTTATGTATATATCAAACAAGTATTTGAAAATTCAGGCCAATCGGAGAAGCTACAGCTACGACCATGAAATCCACCGGAAAATTCACAAGCTGTGAAATCCGGTATCATCCCGTCACAAGAAAACATTGACAAGTTTTTTTTGAGAGGTCCCAACATTTACTTTATTAAAGTTTGAATCTTGGAACATGAATCTTTTAAGTTCTCTCGGTATCAGACGAAATCAAGGCTGAAGATAGTTGATGTGAGCCTTAATTGCGTATGCATTTTTGTGTTCCCTTCTCTTCAGTTTAAGCCTATTCTATTTTCGTTTTTTCATTTTATAAAAAAGCATTCCAGATGCTGCGTATGAGTGTGTGAGCTCAGCTTGCTTGATGAATTGCGTGGCAATTGGTTACCTTTTTGATTAAAAGAGATCGTGCTTTTAGATCCTATTTGCAGGCTTACCTCTGGCCACAACAACCAAGGCGATGGCTCAAGATTTCAAACCCCATTAATATGTTTCCTGTGCAAGCTTTTCTAGCTCATCTTCCTGTCTCTCCAAGTAAGCTGACCTCAAAATGATGCAGACTACTACTACTAGCATGATCTGTTACAAAACATGATGCAATAATAAAGTTAAGAATTATTTTTCCTCTTTGACAAATTTACGGTGATATTTTGAAACACAGATTTGTGAGGGAATGACAACACACGTGGGGTTCATACGTCTGCCAATCATAGCTTCAAGACAGAAGCAGTACTGAAAAAATGAAGTTAAGAAGAGAAACATTTTTATAAAGTGAGACCCTTTGTATCATGCACAATGAAGTATATGAAGAAGAGAGACAGAACGCATATCACCCCAATTCACAGATCAGTACTCAAGCCCTGCAGAAAATAACAGGTGTGAGCTAAAACCTTCAAAAATTGATTGTTCGTATTTATAGTGATCTGTAGCTCAGAAGTCAGAAACAATATTTAATACTCCAGATGGTCAGCTAAGAACTAAATGGGGACCCTCCAGAGGGAGCGTCTCGATAAATCTGCAGTGCAGGTCCAAGCCATGTTCAGGTCTATGAAAGCTCAAGAGGAAGAAGCTCATGTAAGATTATGTTTTGATTTTTTCATTTTCCGAACCTCTCAGTTTATAAACACACACACAAACACTAAATGATAGTTGAATAAACATAGAGTCCTCTCAGTGTAGAAAACACACACACACACACACACACACACACTAAATGATACTTGAATAAACAGAGTATTTGTTTAGGGTGTGATGCAGTATTAAAGTTGGAGTATAAGTGTGCAACATAGACTACTGGTTTCTGTCTTTTTGTTGAAACAGCTTCTCAGACTTGAGATCAAGGTATTGTTTTACTATATTCATGTTGTATTTTGTAGATTTCTTTTAGATCATTCACTATGGTTTTGACTGTGTTTAATGATTCAATGTATGTTTTCTTGAATCAGAAAGAACTATCTCAAAGATTTGAGAGAGTGAAGTCTGTGGATCTGCATCATATAGAACCATGGTAATTTCAAGCATTTGATTATGCTCTCATGCAGCTTACTTGTAGTGATTGAAACACAACTTTAGACCACTTGGTATCCTTAATTTTTTGGAGTAACAGCAAGTTTGTTACTTTTATAGTTTTTACTTATATTTTCTACTACTCATGATTGGGAATTGATATCACATTTTGCAGGTTTCTAGCAAGTTTCTGTTCTGAAACTGTGTATTTTGGAACTATCCGACACATAATTTTATTTTCTTTATCTGTTTTCATATGCACTATTATTCAATAGAAAAAAGTTGCCATGAGTAGTGACCAAAATTGCAATTGGAAGTTATTTTTTATGTATTCTATGAGGTTTCTTAAAAGAAAAGACAAGGCCAAAATTCTTAACTTAAAGTCATTGTTGGTCTATGTTTTAAATATCAAGTTTTGGTAATGATTTATTTAAAATGTTTGTTCTTTACATGTGCGGCTACAAAAGTGATAGAACTTGATCAACCAATACTCTCGGGCTTTGGACAGAAAGAGAAGAGACACAGACGCCACCATGAGTGAATGCCAGAAGTGTAGCAAGCCGGCGTTGCCAAATTATCTTTCCCTGCATTACAAACTCGATGCATTTACCATTTCCCTTTTGTTTTGTTTTTCATGTTTCGCTTTTTATTAAAAAACTTTCTGCAACCTAGATCGGGAGCAATGCTATTTATATCTTTGCAAACATGAAACAACTGTCTGATATTTTTCAAGCTTGGATATATTCACAAGTACCTCGATTCCCATACCTATGCTTGGATATATATTCATATTCAAGTATTACACAAGCCAGTGACTTCAGAAAGTAACATTTACCCCCATAGTATTTAGGGGTACACAATGGGCCTCCAGTAACCCATTTAAAAGTCTATTACGATAGCCGGTTACATGTTTCGGAGAAAACTAAATGTACTGAGATAGGCACCATCTACAACTCGACCCATTTTTAAATCATCACTTGTACATTAAAAGGTAACAATGATAACTAAAATAATCATTACCTGCTTAAACTATTTTTTTTATAAAGCATGATTACAAACTATATCAAACAGAAAAAAATAGTCGACCTGTCGTACTTGATGATATAGATTTGTTTGAGTTTAATTCACCGCAACTTTTTGATGTTATTATTATTGCATCGTTTTAAACAACTACAGATCCTAATAATTATAGGCACTTATGAATACCTCCAACAATGGTTTGTAAAGAAATTCTTCAGTTTAAAGAAAAAGAAAATAATTAGAAAAATAAGAGAGAATGCACTTAAGACTATCATTAATCTCAGTCTCTTAGCTGAGATTCTTAGCTTCTCTTTTGATTTTAACTGAAACCCACAAGTGTACATCAGATATTTGAGTTGAAATGTAGTAACCAAAAGACAAATGATAAGTAAAAGTACCTAGCTTATTAGGCTTTGCAATGCAAGAGCTAACAGTGACCGCCCTTGGTTCCACAACTTATGTGCAACCCTGTATGCTTGCAAAGCATGATAGCCCTGTACAACAACAAAATAGTTCCATTTGAGAGAAGAGATGTGGAACGACCCTTGGCTCTCCTTCAGCGAGCAACGCAGACCTTTTGAACCAGTACCGGAGCAATATCAAACGCTATGTGTCGCTGACCTATTCCTACCAAATTCAACAGAATGGGATTTAGGAAAACTGGACCTCATCCTACCATTCCACAAAGAACAAATCCAACGTATACGACCAAGCAAACATGGACTACCTGATGAGCTTGTATGGCTCAAGAACCCGTCTGGGGAGTACTCTACATGCTCAGGCTACCTGACACTCTCAGAGGAGAGAGAGGGGGACACTCCTATGGTTCAAGCGACTCCTTGTAACTGGCTTGCAAACGTTTGGAATATAAAAACAGCTGAAAAAGTGAAACTGTTCATTTGGAAATCGTTACAAAATGCATTACCTGTTGGAGAGCAGTTTGCTATTCGCAGCATTCCTATCTCCCCTCTCTGTAAGCGATGTAATACAGAAGAATCGATCCTCCATCTTCTCTTCCAATGCCCATACGCAGCGAAGGTCTGGGAGCTTGCTCCGCTAGCGACTACGATCAACACAGACTCCTTCACTACCTGTCAAGAGGCATGGGAGAGGGTAAGAAAAATCAGCTCTCTTCCTCCTTCTGGAATTGATGCAGGAACACTAAGCTCTTGGATTATTTGGTCACTATGGATCTCAAGAAATCAACTCACCTTCCAGAATCGCAATTTCACTCCAGAAGAAACCGTGCAAAAAGCCATAACTGATGCCCGAGAATGGATTCTGGCCCAACCTCCATCAACCTCAGTGCCGAAGCCTTTGATCAGATCGGAACCACCCCCTTCTCATGCTGGACTATGTCCAGTGTTCACCGATGCAGCTTGGAACCCTGCCTCTGGACAAGCAGGTCTTGGTTGGATTATTGATGATCCGGCTTCGCCATCTGAACACTCAGCGATCGCAGCCTTTGTCTCATCGCCCCTATTTGCAGAATCCTTAGCGGTCTTGGCTGCTCTAAACTCTGCTCTCTCTTGTGGGATCGACTCCATACTAATCCTCTCAGACTCTCAAGTTCTAATCAACATCATCAACCGTCGGGAGATGAACCTGGAGATCTATGGCGTCCTTCAAGATATCTACCATCTTCTTCCTGCATTCAAGTCGTCAAAGTTTATTTTTATTCCTAGATTGTCTAATTCTAAAGCTGATGCTGTAGCTAAACAAGCTTTATAGGCCTCAAACATTGCTTAGCCCACTAATGAAAATTTCAGTTTGAACAAAAAAAAGAGAGAAGAGATGTTTTAGCTTTAAAGACTCAAGTAGAGAGTTAGTTACCTTCAGATGTAAAATAGCAGAACTATAAAGCAGGGTCCCGGTCTTTAAATGCCTAGAATCATTGTTGAGACACATAAGAAAGAAAAACAGCAACATAGATCATGTCTTTTCACATGGGTATTATATTGAGTGTTTTTACCTGAATATCATGGCGAATCGATCTCTGAATGCCTTTGTCATGCATCATAACACCATTAAATATATCCAAGAGTTGAGTAGCCAACAAGGTTGGGTTTTGGAGACGGTTGGCTAGGACGAACCCTAAAGCTTGCTCTAAACACTCATGTGCTAAGATGTCAGCATACAAGAAGCTGCTCAAGATAGGCTCCTTCTCTGCCTATAACCACAACAATTTTCATCACTCCACAATTAAAAGCAGCAGCACCACCTATAGAAATGTCATAGAACAACACTAGCACTATTCTCCAACTTTCTTCCTCATATGAAACAATTTTCAATTACTTTGTTATTGGATGAAGTCTATGTGTGATGATATGATCATTGGAGGGATTGAACATTCGAGTCCTATGGTGGTCCGATTAAATGTCAAAGCTTTCAACAAAAGAAACAAGTTTGACTTATTCTAAAACCCTAATGAACACAGTTACTACTAAAAAACAAATTGTTCTGTAAAATCAAATAACAAAGTAAACTGAAACTGTAGATTGACACATGAAGACTCAAACCCATAACAAGAAGTCGATGATGCAGATAAAGTGAGTGAGAACCTCAAGCTTTGCTTCTTCTCTAATAGCATCCCAGATAGGATCGTAACCAGAGTCCAGCAAAACCGGGTCAAAACTCGAACTTATTCGTTCCCTTAGCGTAAACGGCAATACCCATCTCGAAAGGGAGCTCGTCGCCGTCCATATAAGAGGATCAATCACAAGTCTTGTGATTGGACAGAAGAGAGGTCAAGGAAGCAACTTTAAATATATATGATGATGATGATGATAAAGAGAGAGAGAAAACTGAGAAAAACCCTTTTAGTCTTTTTTATTTACTAAGTGGGTCCGGTCCTCTCATTCACTCTGATTTTCCTGATGGTCGTTGTGTTGTTTTGGTTGTGTCTCGTTGATCCAAAGTCTTATGTGTTGTGTCCAATGTCCACCGCTTTGAATGGTTGTATGATATCGTTTGCATTTATTTTTACTTCTGTTCTTTTTTGGCCTTATCTGGTTGCGACTTGCGACCGGGATCGAGTCCAAGTTCGTAATGGGTGATTAGGGTCTCCTAAACAAGATAATTGTTTATTTAATCAAGAGCGGGCACAAATTTTTGTTATATTGAATGTGGTCTTAATCGTCGTATTGGGGGGGGGGGGGGGGGGGGGGGGGTGTTGTAATATCAATCAACACACGAGAAAGACCACCACAAAACCACAAATGTTGTCAACTTGCAATGTTCTGCATAAAAGTATTTATATAACTGTACTAGGATGAACTCGCATCATTTTCTTTTATTATGTTCATTTACAAAATTTCAACCTTAATATTTCCCTACTTTCCTTTGTCAACCCGATATTTGGGTAAAAATCTGATTAATTCTTCAAAGAATAACTAATTTCTCATCCACATTTAAATATAATATACATTTATATTATCTTAATACCAATTATGAGTTTAATGTTTTTTAAGAAAAATATGTGAAGAATATATTTTTGTAGCCTAAGAAGATGAGATAAATCCAGCTAACGATAAAATTAAATATAGTCTTTTTTGCTTAGAACTTAAATATAGTCTAAGTGTTTATTATAACAAATAGTTGAAAAAAAATTGAATAGAAAAGAACTAAAATGAAAGAAGTAAAAATGGAAAACAATATGGCATATAGATGAAAGGTGGAATCAGAAAAGGAAATATAACAAAATATGAAGAGAAAAATAATCTGAAGGAAAAAAAAGAAATTTGACGGATCAAGAAAAAGTTGAATAAAAAGAAATGAAAAAAAAAAATATAAGAAGAAAAAAATGTGGAAAAGAGGGCAGAGGGTAAATTGAGCTGCGGTTGAGTGGGGGCATAAGTAAAGTTTGAACCAAATAAACTACCGAATATTTGGCTTCCCTTTAACATAAAATTAAATTGGAGATTTTAGTGGGGGCAGCTGCCCCCTTTCTACATAGTGTAGATTCGCCCAAATATTCAGTCACACTTGTGGTAATGATGATTGTTACTTAATTAAAAATCACTTGTAACTAATAATTTAATGACAATAAAATGAATTCTTGATCGTGTCGTGTCCTTAAGCCTCGAAACAGACACTTTCGGGTTTTTTTAATAAGAAGATACTATTCGAGAATTTAGTAAAGGGGTTTACACATTAAGTGAGATTCCGCAAGAGACAAGATGTGTAGACGATTCATAGGGTTGTAGAGTAGATTCTTATATGGCTTTTAAAGAGAGTGCTGTTGAGCATCAACGGGAGAATATACTCAGGCATTGTCCAAGGCAATTGGAATCATTTTAGATTGGTAGAATAATTGAATACTCTCTTTACATAAAAGAAACTAAAGAGCAAAGATTGATGCTGTTACATAGCACTGAAAATGAAAAAAAAATAAAGATTGAATATGTTGCTGAGATCTGTGTGCAAATCGGACTTAAATCGAAATGAGATAGGTGGAAAAAATAAAAGGCATTTGAGAATGCCTCTCATGTTGAAACGGAGACTCAGAGTTTGAGATTGGAGATGGTAGAAGAAGAAGAAAAGAAGGTGGTAGTGACCAGTACTCGAAGGTTCTTGAACGTCAAAGCGTTCTTACCACAAAGCTATGGTCACATTGCTCACTATAACGCCTACTGTTTTTTTAACGTTCAAAAAGGTGGACGCCTTTTTCTTCACCAACGGATTTAACCGTTTTTAAGCCCATATTGAGAACCTTATTACGCCTATTTTTTTCTTGTACATCCTCAAAAAACGTATCCAAACTTGCTTAATATAATTAATCTACAAATTAAGATCCAAGAAGAATGCATTTTTATTAAAAAACGATGAATTTAACCGTCTTTTAAGTTCTTATGTAAATTTTAGTTTGATTGAATCTATTTATTACAAAGAAAATGACATGAAACTACCAAGCATTAAATTTTGTTTCTTTTACTCTCAGACATGTCACCGTGTTGGTTTTTAGTACACCCTCTACATCTCTTTATATACAAAAAATTGAGAATGATGAGAAACAAAGATGAGGTAAAAATATTGAGCATGGTTCATATCATATTGGTTTCACATAATTGAAATGGAGATTTAAAGTATTGAAAACGACTTTCATAAGTTAAAAAAAAAATTAAAGACGTATTAAGCGTAAAGCATTGTATTGTAAAAGGGTTTGCTACCATTCAGTTATATATATATATATATATATATATATATATATATAAATAAAAATATATATAAATCAAGAGGTAAAGAAAGTAAATAAAGTATTGGAAAGCTATCGACATAAAAATCAACTAGTTACCTCGCACGGATCAATTAATTTCAATATCATCCTTTTAAAAACTAAAATTATATTTTTGTTTGCAAAAATCATAAATTGTAAAGCTTATCAACATATCAAAATAAATTATTTATTTTATCACATATTTTCTAAACATACATACGATGAGCATCCTAATTTTTATTTGATGGTGCTAACCAAATGTCTACAATTGAAAAATGAGAGTCTTTCGACTCTCTACCCATATGACAGCTTATGCGTAGTTTTATAAGTGCAAACTAAAACCTCGTAATATATGCTATAAGATTGTATTATTTTCACTATTCTAGTTTCTAGGTACATCGGTTATTTTATTTTTCCAATTATTGATTTAGTAAGTCTTCTAAAGAAAATCATAAAATGGTTTAATTTTATCTAATTATAGCAATAAATGTTTTTGTTGACTAGCATTTATTTAAACACATTTATTACAATTTCTTAGATCTTATACTTTTTTTCTTAGATTTCCTACACTTTCTGGTCAAAATAATAATACCATTCTCCATTTAATATTTAGTTACGTTATAAAGTTTCAAATATAATAACATTTGTAACAAAGTGTTAGTCAAATATTTAGTTTATATTTTTGGTAACTATTTGGTCACATATTCTATGGTTTTGAATTGTGGCCGAAAAATGAAGAAAAACAGTATTTTTTTTATTATTAATCAACTGTACCATTTATTAAAAAAAAATATTTTCTTTTATTTTCTAAAACTTTATGGTTGTAAAATTATACCTTGTATATTTGTGTCTTTTAACTTGAACTAGATTTTGTGTAAAATTTAATAATTGCATTTACACCTCTTAATTTATGGATACCGACGTTACTGAATCATGTTATAAATATTTTTATTGGATGTGGATTGAAAACGTTGTAATTACATAAAACACTATCCGATCTTTGTATAAATATATTGTGTAGGTCAAATTTATATTTAACTTTTTGCATGTTTTGTTTTATTTTATATTATATTGTTCATTCAAATAGTTTATTGTTCATATATTTTCACTAATATAAATCTAGTTTGGGATCTATATTAGTGTAATGGACTTAATACTTTCTCCGTTTCATTTTATTTGTCGTTTTAGATTTCGACACACATTTTAATAAAATATTTAATTTTATATATTTACTAGAAAAAATATCATTACCAATACACCTAACCAGATTTCAACCAATAGAAAATATATTAAAATAAAAAATTAATAAATTTTGCATTAAAATCATAAAACGACAATTATTTGAAACGAAAATTTTCTCTAAAACGACATTTAATTTGAAACGGGGTGAGTATTCATTAACATATAAATAGATCAAATGAGTATTTAATATTTAATACTAGATTAATAGTAATGTATTACTTGGTTGTTAGGCATAATATAATTAAAATTATTCCCTTTCAGAATAACCGATTGTCATATAACAGAAACATAATTTAATTAGGAAGGATCTTTATTGGTGATTTGTAACGCTTAAGTAGAAATTTAGATGTTGCTTGATTGTAGGCGTGATTCAGTTTAGAATATCTCTATTTTAAATATTAATCGATTGTCATATAACAAAAATATAATCTAATCAGGAAGTTTTGATTTTTTGGTAGTTCACACTTGATTAGGCACAATATAGTTGATTATAGGGAAGATATAATTGGGAATATTGATTGTGACAATATTTAGAAGTTTTAAATAAAGAAACTTATAGTAAGAGTATTACCAAAAAGCACAAAACAGATCAAACGTAATTAAAGAATTCGGCCAAACAAAACCTCAACTTTGCACGAATTGCCAAAACAAACATGAACTTTTGGGCTGACAAAAAAAACACTAAACTTTCATTGACTTTCTAATTAATTAACAATGTTTTCGTTGATTTGCTAATTTAGCACGCCGTCAGTTAACTTAACATACGTCGTTTATTGTTGTCGTTAAAGTAAAACGACGTCGTTTCAAATGATATGAAACGACGTCGTTTTATATGATTTGAAAAATAAAAACGAGTAGCCTCCTGGATTCGAACTCAGATTGGGTAGGACATATGACAAGGTGTTTTACCACTGAGCTAGTGGCACTTTCAATGTACTTACTAACATATTTAATTTTATTTTGGTACTCATTGAATATAGTTTTTTTTTCTAAAAACCTAAAAATATCTTTAAATTTTTAAAATTGAAAAAGGAATATTTTTATAAAATTAATTTTGAAATTAAAATTAAAAATAATTTTTTTTCTTAAAAAAAAAATAAAAATTAAAAAATTCAATATCCAGCTTAAAAAATTGAATTTTTTTTTTATAAAATATTTTTTTTTTTCTTAAATTTCGATTTTTAAGCTAGATATTGAATTTTAAAGATTTTTATTTTTTTTTAAGAATTTTTTTTTTCATTTTAATTTCAAAATTAATTTTATAAAAATATTTCTTTTTCAATTTTTTGAAATTTTAAAGATATTTTTAAGTTTTTAGAAAAAAAATTATATTCAATGAGTACTAAATAAGATTAAATATGTTAGTAAGTACATTGAAAGTGTTCTTAGCCCAGTGGTAAAACACCTTGTCATATGTCCTACCCAACATGTGTTCGAATCCAGGAGGCTACTTGTTTTTATTTTTCAAATCATATAAAACGACACCGTTTCAAATGAGATGAAACGACGTCGTTTTACTTTAACGACAACAATAAACGACGTATGTTAAGTTAACTGACTGAGTTTAGTGTTTTTTTTTGGCCAGCCCAAAAGTTCATGTTTGTTTTAGCAATTCGTGCAAAGTTGAGGTTTTGTTTGGCCGAATTCCCAACGTAATTATAGCTAATGTGCTATATATTCATTCCTTGACTGTATATATATAACAGAGCATTCTCAGTTTTCAAGACAAAACAAAACAAAAAAAAGGTTGAAAGAAACTAAGATGGCATTAGTTATGAATCTCTTATCTCTTTTATTCTTGGGAGTTTTAATTCATTCCGATCAAAGTTCCATGCCTCTCAGATCCTTCACGGTCAGCATAAACTTTAGGCACACATGTTTTCCGTATTTGATATATTTATTTAAGTCAACATCGTTTTTCTTATATCGTGTATGAGTTCATCTTTCTTTTTTCATTTGCAGATAGGTGGAAATGTAACATATGACTGCATAGAGATTAATATGCAATCAGGACTTGATCACCCCTTACTCAAAAACCATACAATCCAGGTGCATGGTTTTAAAATTTGGTCTCTTACATACACTTATTGAGAAATGTTATTTTTAACATGACTATATCTTCACTCTTCTAATTTTTTTTTTTTTTTGAAAGATGAAACCATCAGTTTCATGGACTGAATCAAAAAGTCAAATTGGCATAAACAAAGAACAGAAACAGAAAATCCCATGTCCAGATGGAACCATTCCTGTGTGGAGAAATACAAAAGAATTCTTCACCAACACTCAAGTTTTGGCCGAGAAGCATGTCCATCCGCTATCAGCTGATAGTCCTGGAACACATGTAACACATTCAGTTTCCTTCTAGCTCCTTACATATCATATATTCTATATGCATATTTTTAATATACATACATACACATATGTCACACAATGGTCACTATAAACTTTCACTTTTGTTAGACTGCTGGAATACGGTCACACAATGGTCCATATCGTGGTGTAGAAGCTTGGTTTGAAGCAGAAAAAGTATACATCGCAGAAGATCAAGCCTCATATGGTCAAATATATATAGGCAGTGGATTGAAAAATGAAGTCAATTATATCTCAGCGGGTTGGATGGTAGGTTTACATTTTATTTTATTTTTTCTTTTAATATGTTTGATGCTCCGGATAAACCTATAATATTGCAAGTGTTTTTACAGATAAATCCAAGCTTGTTTGGTGACGAACGTACTTGGACATATGGATTTTGGAAGGTGTGCATGTCAATTTGTGTAGACAATATACTATACTTGCTGACTATTTAGATCAAATAACATATAAATATAAATATGATTTTGATAGGGTAAAGATGGAAAAGGATGTTACAATACGGCATGTTCAGGGTTTATTCACGTGTCACAGACGATTCCCATTGTTCAACCAATTGATTTTCCGGCTGGCAAAACTGTCTGGTTGCATTACTCCATCCATCAGGTATTTTTCTTAATTTTATATATTTATTTCATATTTTTCACTCCCACTTAGTAGTAAAGGATATATGAAGCATGAAACTTATATAATTAAATTAGTGGTTGATGTATATAATAACTATATCTTCTAACTAGTCTGTAAATTTCTTTCGTTCAAATAATTTGGTTAATAATAATTTGTTTGGCACATTTTTTCTATAAATTAACAAATACTTGTTCCTATTAAATTATTTGTGAAAAGGATAAAAATACAGGGAATTGGTGGCTTACAGAACTAGGTTCAGGCGACATTGGATATTGGCCAAAAGAGCTATTTAACCTTTTAAACAATGGTGCAAATATGGTTGGAGCTGGTGGTACAGTTCAGGCTTCACGTTCTGGTTCAAGCCCTCCTATGGGCAATGGTCGATTTCCTAATGTTAATCACCCTGAAAGATCAGCTGGTTTCACAAACATTGAAGTTTTGGATTCCAACTACGAACAACATAAAATGAATTATGTCCCTACAGAAGTGGTTCTAGATAGTCCTAAATGCTATGGTCTAACTATTGGTAAGAAGTTTTTATTCCAACACAATCGATTAGGTTTCTACTTTAATTATGGAGGTCTAGGAGGAAACTCTTGTAGAGTTTGATATATTTCAGTGTAATATTGAAAATTTAAATTCAATAAATAATAATTATATTTTAGAAAATGCAAAGAGTTATAGTTCTTCGTTCTTTGTTTTTTTTGTAAATGGTTGATGTTTTATTTAACTGTTTGGAACCTTTGTAAAAGTTAAGGTAAAAATTAATACCCATACACCCAACCTCTAGTTTAGTGTTATAGTTGGAGAAATTTTTTTAATGTTGAAATTACACTAAAATATCGTGATTCTGACATTAAACAGTATAAATGGTCGGAGATGCCTTGAATAAGGTATAACAAACTTTGATATGATGGACTGTAGCTCGGTCACTCTACACAAAAATCATTATGTAAAATCTTTGTTTTATTAAAACAAAAACACCTTAATATAGCATACTCTTAATTTTTTTTAAATACAGTATTATGTAATATAAAATTCTAAAACAGAGAAAATGTTAATGCAACAATAGTTATTTATCTTAAGTAAATTACAGAAGTTATGTTTGAGTTCCTATTTTTTTTAATTTGAGGTTTAGATTTCTATCATAATTGAATTTGTACTGTTATTTGAAATTTCTCAGTGATGCTAGTTTGGTACAGAAACTTAAACTTGTATTCCGATAGATCCAATAAATAATAGGAAAAGTAATATCAATAATAATGTAAAAACATGAGATTGGATAAAATATTTAATATTCACTTTCATAATTTCCCCTTTCGTAATATGGACAAGTAAACTACGATCTACCAACCAAGAAATTTATGTCTATTGGCTGTCTCTGAGTTCCAAATCTAACAGATACAAAGACTCTAAAGTTAGTTGATAAGAACCCCAAGCTAACCCCAACCTAATCGAAGGGTCGTTATTACAAGTGTATATCATTATAGCTATTGGCTGTCTCTGAGCTCCATTATATTTTCTTTTCATTGAGTAATTAAACTATAAAAATATGTACCAACAAAGTTTTTTTTTTAAGTTTGAAGATAAGTGGACCAAAATGTTATTTCTATATTTTTTACTTCCTAAAAAGGAAAAGTTGGCAACTGTGGTGCGTGTGCATAATTGAAGTTGAAGGGCATGCATGTGATTATACACTAATTGGTTAGTCATAGCATCTTCCGTACGTTTACTAAGCTTCGTTTATGGTCCCATTCGGTTACTCTTTATAATTTTCTCCATCAGTTTTTAGGCAATAAGATGATAACTTTTACAATCAAAACGAATATAGGAGGCATAATGTGAGAGATATTAGTTAGGTTGCTTAGGTTAGAAGTTAACTAGATCTAGGTTCTAAACTGAAAGTAAATGGCACAATCAATTTAACGAGTTCCCGGCCCTCGGCGCGGTACGTCTCGTGGGAGAACTACTGCTCCCAAAATCCACTAGATCAAAGAGTCACTAGCACCACTAAATCAGTGTGCTAGATGATGTGTTACACAAGTATCAAATGACCTTCACAAGAGAATACAACAAAGCCCTTAGATCAAATAGACTTAGGCCTAAGCTAATGATCTTGTATTGTTGTCTCCTTTCTCTTGCACTTCACCGTGATCTGATTACTCTGTGTTGCCGTCAGCTCTGATAGCTATCTGCTCTTGTATGTCAATCGCCTTAACCTAATCGTCATACTAAACTCTCCTTATATATGTTTCATATGCGATTAGGTATTACTGACTGGAGTGGGCCTGTGCATCTTGGCCCGTCATATAAGTGATGTAGCTGGGCCTTATGGACATGCTGAAACAAAACTCAACAAATCTCCACCGTTTTGTTTAAGCCCATCAGACCAGCCCACACTTTGTGATTGTCGGCAGCCCTTGTGACTCTCTCTGTCGGAAGATGAAAAATCACTTTTGTCTTCTTCACTCTTTGTCTAGTTTCTCTCTCTCTCTTTCTTCTGTTTCCTCTCGAGCTTTTCTCCGCCGCGAGTACTTGAAGCTTCATCGAGCTCCGCCTAAAGAGATCCGGTCGACTCCACCGCAAAGGCGTTGTCTCTCCACCCTTCACTCTTCCCATCGGAGTTTTCTCCACCCAAAGGTGATTCGCTCGTCAGGGAGAGATCATAGCTAACTCCGTTGTGACTCCGTCACCTCTCTTCTTCAATATCCTCAGGTACATCTAACCTCTTCTCATCATAAGTCGATTAGGATCATCTGTTAAGAATATCAAACGGATTTCGTGAGTGTTTAGCTAATCTGTGGACATCGTTTCCTCTTGCATGTCTGATTTGAAAATCGCGTCTCTATCGCCGGATGCAACTGAGACCCTGACATTGCCTGAGCTCCTGTTCGAGCTCCCTCATCACACTCCACCTCTCTCGTAAGGGTTGGTTAACTTACTAACCCTTCCTTGTCTGTAACCTCTGTCGAATCTGACTTCTTGTGTTTGATTTCCAGCAGTCAGCTCAACTCTTGGTTCAATAACCCCGAAGCGTTCCTGTGTTGTGTCACACGAGTAGCTCTGCGAGTCTTAACACAGACTGTAGTCTTCTTCAGGTAATTACCAGAAAATCCCTTTTGTGCTTTGTGATATACTCGAGTTAACCACTAACACTTGTTTCCTGTCTTTTACTGTAGAAGTTGCTTTATCTGAGATGCCTTTGTGATTGTCCTTAGAAAGTGACTCAACTGATGCCATGAGTCTTCTGTAGCCTCAAACCCGTGACTGTTTGATGCTTCCTCCTCCACCTGAATCGAGTACTCTTCTCGATTCTAATTATGCTCCAGGTACTTCCATCTAATTCATATCACGGCATTTCCTATCTTCTTTGACTCCCTTTCTTTTTCATAAACACTAACCATACTTGTTACTTGTGTTATGCGAGGATGGAGTCATAGCATTGGAAATACCTGGAGCTGCTTCTACCTTCTCAGTGAACATTCAAAAGTTCACAGCAAAGCTGGAACTTCTGACCAGGTACTGTTTTGGTTAGGAAATCTGCAGGGTTAACACTAGTGTGAATCTTATTTAGAATAATGTCTCCTGCTTCCACTAGGTCTCGAATAAAATTGAACTTGGTAGCTATGTGCTTAGTCTTCTCGTGATTGACTGGATTTCTTGCTAGGGCTAGGGCACTTTGAGAATCACAGTATAGTTTGATTCCCTGTTGTTTGAAACCGAGTTCAATGCATATTTCCTTTAGCCACATTGCTTCTTTAGCTGCTTCATTCATAGCCATATATTCAGCCTCTGTAGTAGATAATGCCACAACTGATTGTAGACATGATTTCCATGATATGGTGTTTCCTCCAAATTTGAATGCATACCCTGTCACTGAGCGGCTTCTGTCCCTATCTGTAGCATAGTCTAAATCTGAGAAACCGTCCACGAGTAGTGTAGTATTCTTCTTAAATGTCAAGTTCAAATCAACTGCTCCTCGTAGATACCTTAGGACCCACTGAACTGCTTTCCAGTGCTCCCTTCCTGGTTTACTCATGAATCGGCATACATAGCCTACTGCAAAACCCAAATCTGGTCTAGAGCCCACCATAGCATACATTAGGCTTCCCACAGCACTAGCATAAGGAATTCGTTCCATCTGTGATGCCTCTATCTTCCATTCATCGTCAGTTATGCTTCTCAATTTGAAGTGTGATGCTGTAGGGGTGATCACAGCCTTAGAGTCCTGCATTCCAAATGTCTTTAGGACCTTCTCAATGTACTTACTCTGAGATAGAGTCAGTGTTCCGTTCACTCGATCTCTTGTAATGTCCATTCCCAATATTCGTGATGCCTTTCCCATGTCCTTCATCTCAAATTCACCACTCAGCTTCTCCTTAAGATCTTTGATTGCCTTCTTGTTTCCTGAGGCAATCAGCATGTCATCGACATATAGGAGTAGATAGATAGCCTTATCTGTTTGAACATCCCTCATATAGACACACAAATCCTTGCTGCAACGCTCAAACAACTGATCCTTCATGAAACTGTTAAACCGATGATTCCATCTTCTAGGGGATTGTTTTAACCCGTACAGAGACTTTCTCAGCAAACACACTTTGTTCTCTGTTCCTGGCTTTATATATCCCTCAGGTTGTTCCATTAGGATTCTTTCTTCTAGGCTTCCATGTAAGAAAGCTGTTTTCACATCCATCTGTTCAAGTTCCAAGTCTAGATTTACCACAATACTGAGCATAAGTCTGATAGAGACATGTTTCACAACTGGTGAGAAAATCTCATTGTAGTCAACCCCTTCTGTCTGAGAATATCCTTTAGCCACTAATCTGCCCTTGTATCTTTCATCCTCAACTCCTGGGATGCCAGGTTTTAGCTTGAATAGCCACCTGCATCCAACAAGCTTTGCTTTTGCCGGTCTGTCAATTAGATCCCAAGTTCGATTCTTCTTATGGGATTCCATTTCCTCATCGGCAGCTGCTTTCCAGAGTTTCTTTTGTCGGCTTCTCATTGCCTCTGAATAACTCTTAGGCTCCTCAATCTCTAAATCCCCGATAACATTGAGCGCGTAAGCTACAAAGTTACCATCTTCATACCTCGAAGGAGGTCTCACGTTCTGTCTCCTCTCTCTGTCACGTGCTAGAACATAAGTGTCTAGGTTCTCCGGTTCGCTACTGCTATTTTCCACTTCTTGAACCTCTTCATGACTTCCTGCGTCGCTATTACTACCTGAGTCGCTAGAGCTATCAGAATGTGATGATGATTCTTCTCCACCTTGATCGGAAGTACCTTCGACGTGAGGAGAAGGTCCTCTGATCAAATCATCACTAAAAGAAACCCTTTTCTTAGTTTTCTCCTTGCGACTGGGGTTGTTACTCGTGGTAGCTTCTGCACTGACCTTTTTCTTAGTAATGGTGTGCTTGTATAATTCATCCTCATTGAATACCACGTTTCTACTTGTTCTACACCTCCCTTCGTCTTCTATCCAGACCCGATACCCTTTAGTGCCAATAGGATATCCAACAAATACCCCTTTTATAGCTCTAGCTCCCGTTTTATCTTCTGTCACATGCACGTAAGCAGTGCAGCCGAATGTTCTGAGGTGGTTTAGGTCGGGCTTATGACCAGACCAGACTTCTTCAGGCAGTTTGAACCCTATGCTCGAATTAGGTGACCTGTTAATCAAGTAGATGGCAGTGGATGCAGCTTCTGCCCAAAAACTTTGGTCCAATCCAGATTCAGCAAGCATGCATCGCACCTTGTCCATAATCGTTCGATTCATCCTCTCTGAAACCCCATTCTGTTGAGGGGTGTAAGTGCAGGTCGTGTGTCGTTTAATCCCAGACTTCTTGCAATAATCATCAAACTGTCTGTTGCAGAATTCAAGACCATTGTCAGTCCTTAGACACTTTACCTTCTTCTCAGTTTTATTTTCAACTTCAGCCTTCCATTCTCTGAACTTAGAGAACACCTCATCTTTAGTAGTCAAGAAATAAATCCACACTTTCTTAGAATAGTCATCAATAAAAGTAACAAAGTACTTATTTCCAGCTAGGCTCTCAGGAGTAGAAGGAGAGCCCCAAAGGTCAGAGTGGATATACTCTAGAATCCCTTTGGTGACGTGCTTAGCAGTAGGAAACTTCAGTTTATGTGATTTCCCAATGATACAGTGCTCGCAGAAATCCAGTTTCTTAACATCCTTGTCACTGATAAATCCCTTTTTGACAAGTTCAGACATGTTGTTGAGATTCATATGACCCAGACGTGAATGCCATATATTAGTCATGTTTCTCTCAACCTTAGAAATATTAGCTTCTCCTCGAAGAACTGTTCCCTGTAGATAGTATAATCCCTGCTGATATCTTCCAGAAATAACCGGCTTATTGTCTTTATAGAAGTTGACCATAAGGTCCTTACCTTCATAACGACACCCTGCTGTCTCCAACATTCCATAAGATATCAAATTTCTGCTCATGTCTGGCATATATCTTACTCCTGTTAGGATAACTGTAGACCCATCTGCATTCTGAATTTTTATTTTTCCGATTCCCTGAATGTTGCTATGGGTGTTATTGGCCATTAACACTTTTCCCCCTTTAAATTCTTCCAGGTCAAATAGCACGCTCTTATCTGGAGTGATATGGAATGAGCATCCGGAGTCCATTACCCACTCGTCTCGTGCGTACTGTGTACTGACTGTGAGTATCAACGGTTGTCGCGGCTCCTCTGCCATATTGGCTGAGTCTTGAGCTTTGGGAGCTCTCTTATCTGGGCATTCACGCTTCCAGTGTCCCTCTTTCCCACAGATGAAGCAACCTTTGTTGTTTTTGCTGTTTCTGGGGCGTGATTTAGATCTCCCGTATCGACTCTTGGATCTTCCTTTGTAGCCCTTCCCATTATTCCGGGTGTTTCGGTTGTCTGATCTGCCTCTTTCCACCATCAGACTGTCTCCACCTGACCTGGTAAACTTGCCACTTTCAGTCAACTCCCTTTCTTTTGACCTCGCGGCACCAGTAACCTCTGCTAGGCTAAGTGTGTCTCTCCCGTACTTAAGTGTTTCCTTGAGTTGATCGTATTTGCTAGGTAACGAGCTTAGCAATAGTATGGCTTGAACTTCTTCTGATACCTCCACTTGCAAGTTACTTAAATCTGCCACCAACTTGAGAAAATCATCCACATTCTCATCAATAGACTTTGAATCGATCATTCTGAAAGTGTAGAACCGTAGCTGTAGGTAAATTCTGTTAGGTAGAGAAGTCTCTGTATATAAACTGTTAAGTGTACTCCACATTGCTGCAGCAGTCTCGCAATGTTGGATCTTTCTTAAGACCTTGTTCCCAACGTTTAGTACAATCAAGTCTTTTGCTTTCTCTGATTTCTCAAACTTTGCAGGATCAATGGCAGGTGCAGGCTTGACGATTCCAGCAAGCCCCTTTCCAGTATCTTTCATGGCCGATTCTGGTTCATCCTTAGTATCAGGATCGTCTTTAAGTAGCCTCTCGTCAGTGAGAATGGCTTTCAAGCCGAGTACTCCAAAGTGAGCCATCATTCTCACTTTCCATAAGGCGAAATCACCATCACCCTCAAACCGGTCTATCTCAATCCTCTCCTTCGATTTCACCATCGAGCAGGTACTGAGTATAAACCTCCTCTCTCTTTCCTAAGTAACCTTGATGTATAACCGGAAGCTCTGATACCACTTGTGAGAGATATTAGTTAGGTTGCTTAGGTTAGAAGTTAACTAGATCTAGGTTCTAAACTGAAAGTAAATGGCACAATCAATTTAACGAGTTCCCGGCCCTCGGCGCGGTACGTCTCGTGGGAGAACTACTGCTCCCAAAATCCACTAGATCAAAGAGTCACTAGCACCACTAAATCAGTGTGCTAGATGATGTGTTACACAAGTATCAAATGACCTTCACAAGAGAATACAACAAAGCCCTTAGATCAAATAGACTTAGGCCTAAGCTAATGATCTTGTATTGTTGTCTCCTTTCTCTTGCACTTCACCGTGATCTGATTACTCTGTGTTGCCGTCAGCTCTGATAGCTATCTGCTCTTGTATGTCAATCGCCTTAACCTAATCGTCATACTAAACTCTCCTTATATATGTTTCATATGCGATTAGGTATTACTGACTGGAGTGGGCCTGTGCATCTTGGCCCGTCATATAAGTGATGTAGCTGGGCCTTATGGACATGCTGAAACAAAACTCAACACATAACTATTTAAAAGATAACTTTTATTCAACCTAATATATCGAAAACCTTGTTTATTACAAACGATATCACTGTGAGTAGGTGTCGCAATAAGGAGACATCAGACATGGAAGAGATTCTGGTGACACCGAAGCTATCGCTATCAAATAAAATGTAATGAAAGTATCAAATAGCTTATAAACTCGTCTGCATGGGTCCGAGAAGACAAACCACAACCTCCCGTAATGATTTTGTATTTCAAAATTCTCCACTTTAGTATATTATTTATGTTAGAGAATTACAGATAAATACCTTTAAGATGACACTATCATTGATTTTGTCTTCAAGAATCATTTACATTATTGTGGAAACTTATATTTATAAAATGTAATTTGCAACTAGAAGCCCTTGATCTCTTTCGATGATGTAATGACAAATATGATGTTTATCCTTATGTAACTTGCCGGAAAATGATACAGAATATCTGCAGATGAACTATCATCATGATGCTTTAAAAAAAAATGATACAGAATATAAAAAGTTTGAACTCTTTGTATTAATAAATTGATGATTTATTTTAAGGGTACATCATTTGTACGTGCATTTTTATAATTACGATAGCAATAAAAAATGTATAAATATTTTTTTTTGTGAAAGAGACTAAAGAAAGAGAATGTTAGAAAAAAAATACATAGAATGTTGGTATAAGAACCATCAATGTAAAAATGCATTAATTAAAACCCATATCGGATATATGTAAACAACTAACGTAAAAACCTACATGAAACTCTATCTTTGTATCCTTGTGCAACCCGTGGATACATAAAATGTCATACAAACTAACTTGGGAAATGAAAAATAAAATAGAAATACCATTCAACTAAAAGGCATGCATAAGGAAGAATGAAGCTCAATTAACAAGGAAAATAAAAAACGCGTGGGCAAAATATGGTTATGGTATCATAATTACTAAAATATGCAAAAACCATGTTTTGTGAACCATGAAAAGTTAGAGCAATAATTTAGCTAAAATGGCCCAGAACCATAATGAAGTAATGAGAATCAATTTCACCAAGAAATTAAATGTCAATGTTGATATTACGAAATATCCAATGCAACCAGTCGAACTCCTGTTACCGTTGATGCACTCCAAAACGTCAACAAGTACATTACCTGCATCAAAGCCTCAAGCTCAACAACCTTCAGATTTACCAAGTATGTCCATCACATCTTCTCATTTACCTGTGCATGGAACCAGACCATTCACTATCTATATTTGGGAGATAAGGAAAAAAAAACTCCAAACATGTGTATCCGACTATCAGTTTACAACAGGATTTTTTTTTTGTGAGATAACTAATTTTTATAATCAGTCAGATAACCATAAAAAGTCTTCAGAATTTTGTGTAACTAGTTCTTGATGGGAAATTTTTTCCATTAGTTATTAATATGGAGTAAAAATTAAGAGCGGTCATAGATAATAATAAAAAAAAAAATATTAGTGAGGTTTCTCTAAAGATAATATACTAGAGTTCCACTTCTCCACTTTTAGCATGAATGGCATTCTCAGATGGGCACTAGCTAGAGATTAATTATATAGGTGATAAATATTATTTTTGAGGTCAATATAGGGGATAATTGCTTTGTTGTCTTTCTCTTCATTGTCCAAATCAAACATCCTATGCCTTCCAATTAATTCACCAAATTATAACATATCCTCAACAAAATTATTACCATCTTAACGGTACTTTTTAGATCCAAACACATTATATAATAGTACTTATAATTCTGGATATCTTTCCACATATTCTTGTCAGAAAACCTAGTTCCCATTTACAAGTATTTTTTTAAGAACTTTTATATTAAAAAGCAGGCCAGTGATCATTTTATATTGTGAGGCAAATGAAGAAAAAGTGTTTGTATGACCCGGTCGTATGGACTTGGCTGGTTATTTGTAATGAATTTGTATACAATTTTTCTTTTATAGATACTCGGTTGGTTTCTTACTTCAGTTAGCATTTTAACCTAATTTACATGTTAAATAAAAATGATATTTATTATTTTTATATTCAAGTTTAAAACGAAAATTTTCACAACGAACATAAAACAAACTTTGGTTCCAAAATAGTAAATTCTTTTAAAATGTTCCACTACTAGCAAAATTCATTTTAAAGGAAGGAATGAATCTACATTCTAAAAGAAAATTGGGGAACCCCAAAATTAGTGTTGTGATCTTTTTATAATTAATTTGGGCAAACAAATATTTTCACACAATAGCTTGTGCTATTTTGTAACTTGGATTTTGTTGTAATAGGTTTGGATTAAAAACTACTTTTGTGTTATTACTACTTTGTGTAAAATGATATTTGAAATATATATATTTCTCATTTTCTTATTAAATATTTAGTTAGATATTTAACTATGGACTAATTTCTCAAAAAAAAACTAAGGACTAATGAATTAAATTTTATAAGCATTTTATTTATTTAAATACATATATAATTCCTAGAATATAATATATTGTTTAGTCTTAAGGACTAGATGAGGGAAGTATATATGTATACTGTGTAGGAAGATATAGGTTCAAACATTAATCTTGCACACAAAAAAAAAACATTATTCTGAAAAAGACGAAGTTGGCAGTTTATTTGATTTTTACTATAAGTATCAAACGGGTGTTAAAAAAAACTATCAAGTATCAAACGTTTCTATAAGTGGAAAATAAAGTACAAAGGAAACTTTAGTTAACTAGTTAAGTCCAATATAACAATGTAGTAAACATCAATAACAGAGATTATGGAAACCAATAATTGTGTACATAACTAAACCGATAAACAGGTTACCGAAAGAAAATAAAAATAATAGCCCTATACATATATTTAAAAAAAATGGAAAAAGCGAGTAAATTTGTAAAATAAAAGAGATTATGGTGAACTAATGTAAACGTACATAAATACGAGGGGAAGGAACTTAAACATTCTTCTCCTATCTCACACTCACACTCACACTCACACTCGTACACCCCCACACACACACACACACTCGTTCCGAGTTTCTATGTCAGTCCTTTTTGCGTAGTTACCAAATTTTATTTTTGTTACAAGCGAAGTGTGATAATATATAGTATACAAGTATCTATTTATGTGAGCATGTGCAGATCCAACATGAATAGCAGTGAATCTGGAGAGATTATAAACGTAGAACTCGACGTTTCAACGTCCGTCAAAGAAGGAAGTAGCAGCAACACCAAATTCTCCGCTGGACTCCGCCGCATCCCTTTCAATGAGGCTTGTTTAGCTTTCCTTTTATCTTTTTATTATCATAGGTTTTCTTCCACAAAATATTTCATAGTTCTCGTGTGTTTTTGCTATGCAACTAGTTTCATGATTCAGGACCATATTCACATATTCAGAATCATACTGTTCCCGATGTTTAACAAGCCAATTAGTTGATTTTGATGGATTTGTTTCATTTCAGTCAAATTTACAGTATTGTGGGGGGGTGTAAATAATAGGGAATTCTTGGAACTTGATCGTAGACTAGATTGAATGCTTGCTAATTTTGACTGTTTTATAGAATTTTAATGGAAAGTAATGCATCTCTTTTAGAACAATCTGTTTAAAGAAAACGTCAAATATTTCACTTAGCAAACAAATGTATTGACATCCATTATATGCAGTCCTGATTTTATATAGTCTATTGTCTATGTATATTTAATGTTTGATTGTGTGTGTATGTATATTGATATTCATATGTATGCATAACGTGTCACTGCCACTGGCATGATATGTATCCGCAGTGTCATGGACTGAGTTAATGTTTTTTAGTTGTACTTGGGAAAGTTTCCAAATCTCAATATTTTTTTATTAGTTCCTTTAGTTAGTACAAAGTACTTTATTATCTTATGTTAGTTCCATTTAAAATAATCTAGTTACTTTATGATTTACTTTCTTGAAATAATCTTCTATCTTAAAAGAAACAGTACTGTTCATTACATGTATACTTTTCCAAGACGATTATATGCTACAATATTGGTATTTCTTCTATTGAAACAGAGAGCAACTCCATTGGGAGTTTTTGCCATGGGAGTCTCAACTTACATGTTGATATGCATATATAAAAAGTACAATTTAATGAAAAGTATCTAAAATTGTTTGGAAACACAACCAACAATTGAGATATTATTGGTTGGGTTCTAAGAATTGTTAGATACTTATCTAATTATTTGTAATATTTGTATTTTCTAATATTTTGAAAACTTTTGATTAGATTCTAATAAAGGTGCTCTCCATGTAAAAAAAGATGTTTAAGCTGAATTTGTTTTTTCATAAGAAAATAAACAGGTGACTTTTTAGAACTCATGCATGATGATTTTCATTTAAAAAGATCGTAGAGTGTTGTTTTTTTTTTTTTTTTTTTTGATAATCCGGGGGTTCTCCACTTACACGGATCATTCCCCCGGGTCCAGTCAGACAGCGGTCCACTTCACCCGGAAGGGTTAATACTTGGATTGAGGACAAGGTCCAACACCCAGTACCGCATTTGGTAATATAGAAGAGGTAGTTCCCCTCCAGATGGTTCGAACCCATGAGCATGACCATTGGCCCCCAAGGCCCTTACAACTTGTGCTACCTCATCCCGTCGTAGAGTGTTGTTACAGTTAGTCATTCGCTTTTCTGTCACTTATGAAATTTGATTATTCAGTTCTAAGGGTATATAATTTAAATCTTTTTTCTTCTTTTTGAACTTTCTCATTCCAGTCCCAGTGGCCATGTGATGCGGCCATCTTCCTCGTGCTTCCAAATCGCTCTTAATTATTTTAATGATAAATATTCGTCATATTATTTTGACCAAAAAAAATATTCATCGTATTATTTGTTTATCCTTCTGTTTATCACAATAATATTTTCTCTAACACTATTTTTTGTTTTATAAATATTGGTCATTTTACTTTAAATACAGAAAATTATTCAAATGCTACTTTTATACATTTTGCTAATTAATTTATAAAATAAACTTGTTTAATTTCTCTTTGTTCAACGTCGTTTAGCTTTGTGTAGATAACAAGTGCTAATGAGTATAAACTTAAATGTGAACGAAATATCATATTAAACGTTATACAGAGATATACATACAAAATTACTACTATTTTTATGTCTAATTGTCAAATATACTTACTTATATGATATAAGTTATATCTAGGGCATGCTACATGGTCTTCTTCATCCTCGTTCAATATAATATTTTCCTTGAATGCGTTTTGTTATAAGCCTAAATAATAAACAGTGTTCATTAATTGAAAATAACATAACTTTGTTTTTCCATGCAGGTGGGAGAGGAAGTGGCGTCGCTCACAAAAATAGCATGCCCGATCGTTATGACATCACTCCTCATCTTCTCAAGATCAATAATCTCAATGTGGTTCCTTAGTCACCTCGGAGAAGTCGAGCTCGCTGGCGGTGCACTCGCCATGGGCTTCGGTAACATCACCGGAGTCTCCGTACTCAAAGGTCTTTCTGTTGGTATGGACCCAATATGTGGTCAAGCCTTTGGAGCCAAACGCTGGACCGTACTTAGTCACACGTTTCAGAAAATGTTATGTCTCTTAATCGTCGTTTCTATACCAATCGCCGTTGCATGGCTCAACATCGAACCCATTTTCCTCATGTTGGGTCAGGACCCGGATATAACCGAAGTATCCAAAACTTACATGGTCTTCTTCATCCCTGAGTTACTGGCTCAAGCCATGCTCCACCCGCTCCGAACATTCCTCAGAACGCAAGGCTTAACGTCACCGTTGACGATATCTGCCATCGTATCCATTCTTCTCCATCCTCTATTTAGTTACGTCTTCGTTAAGCGTATGCGTTTAGGTGTTAAAGGAGTAGCGGTCGCGATGGCTTTTAACACTATTAACATCAACGTGGGACTGCTCGTCTACACGTTCTTTTCGGATTCTCTAATCAAACCGTGGCAAGGGCTTGCTTTGCGGTCGCTTTTCCGCGGCTGGTGGCCATTGCTTTCTCTAGCGGCACCAAGCGCCATCTCAGTTTGTTTGGAGTATTGGTGGTATGAGATCATGCTTTTCCTTTGTGGGCTTCTCGGGAACCCTAAAGCAAGTGTGTCCGCCATGGGGATATTGATTCAGACAACGGGGATACTCTACGTAGTTCCGTTCGCTATAAGCAGCGCTATTGCGACCCGTGTAGCACACGCACTTGGTGGAGGACAACCCACCCGAGCTCAATGTACGACCGTCATCGGTTTGATACTCGCGGTAGCGTATGGTTTATCAGCTGCTGCTTTTGTGACCGCCCTTAAATCGGTTTGGGGAAAGATGTTCACGGACGAACCGGAGATTCTCGGTTTGATTTCGTCAGCACTTCCTATCTTGGGGCTTTGCGAGATCGGGAACTCGCCACAGACGGCCGCTTGTGGAGTTTTAACGGGCACAGCGAGGCCTAAAGATGGAGTACGCGTTAACCTCTGCGCGTTCTACATCGTGGGCTTGCCTGTGGCAGTCACGACCACGTTTGGGTTTAAAGTTGGGTTTTGTGGGCTATGGTATGGACTTCTGGCTGCGCAGATTACATGTTTGGTTATGATGCTTTGTACGTTGATTCGTACGGACTGGACTCACCAGGTGAAGCGAGCGGAGGAACTTACCTCATCTGCCACCGATAGAAGTCATTCGGAAGAAGAAACCATCCATCTTCAAGTCGAAGATGGTGATGATGTTGGTAGCAATAATCTGGAGGTTGGTTTATTACAATAACACAAATGACTTGTCTAGAAGACTTGCCTCGAGTTCAGTCGATAGTTTTAACGGATTGTTAATTAGTATATAGGATTTTTTTTTTCGTTTGGGCAAACTCAAACACCCAAGATAGATTTGGATCCCAATTGTTATAACCAATATTTTGGTACAAGCTTAGATTTGCTAACATGTCATAAGCTAGTATAGTGGCTATTTTATTATTATTTGGCTCTTTATGTAAAGTAAGTCAGACTCATTAGTCATAAAGTATATGAAAATTTGTAAGTTGACTGTTTTGTAATTCATCCAAATGCCTTCAAATTATGCATGCAATAAGCCTGGTTAGCCCCCAACCAGCACTGCCCAGTGCCCAATCGTATACATATGATATTATTTGGATCGGTGATTACACATAAAAATAGGTATTTGGACCGTTGTTTTTTCTGTTTTTTTTTGTTACACGGAATATATACATATTGCTGAAACTAGACTACTTTGCATAGGATTGTTTCAACATAAAGCATTTCCAACTCAACTTCAATAGAATTCCTCAGCAATACAAAAATAATATATAATATAACTAAATTATTTAATTTTAAGTATTTTTAAGACGATCATTAAATACGACAAGCATATCCATATTTAGAAAAGATAAATACATACACTATTTTAAATATTATTTTACTTTGATGTGATTTTTTTTAAAGTTCACTTCGGATTAAGTTGAATCCAAATATATACGGATCATTTTGTTTGGGTCAGATAGGATCGATGTTGAGACGTGGAGTGTTAAAAGTTTTTGACTCAATATCGATTAGTACAAGTAAATTGTCAGAATTTCTAGGCACATGGCGTCCCGATGTAAATTAAAATTGATAACGATGTTTCATGAAATACATTGATCTACATCTTTTCTTTGGGTCCTATGTATTTTCATGAAATACATTTTTTTTATGAAATACATTGATCTACATCTTTTCTTTTGGGTCCTATGTATTTACACCATATACTTTTAGCTCACACGTCTTGTGCCCACATATACTATGTTGCATGTGGCATTTTATTAGGTGTCTAGTTCTTAGAGCATCTCCATCAATGAACCCCTCTTGGGGTTCATATTTTTGATTTTTTTATTATTAAATTTTTTCTTTTTCTTTTTGATTTTCTTAAAAAAAAAAAAAAAAAAAAAATTGGACCAGTCGCGGGCCGCCACGTGTCGTGGGGCCCGCGCTACAGTGAAGAGGCGGGTTCACTGCAGTGAACTTCCAAGAGACAGGTTCAGATCTTTATAATATTTTAATATTTTTTTTTTCGAAAAGCGTGTGAACCTCTCCATTGAACCCTCAATGGAGATGTTCTAAGTTTTGTAGCCCTTTAGGCACCGACATATATGAAACAGTGAATACTATTTTTTCTTCTTAAGATTACAGATGAATGAAACTACGGTTTATATCTGGCTATGGATAGCCACATAGAGAACCTTTAAGATATTATCGGACCAAAATAACACTAAGTAAAAAACATAGTACTACTACTAAAGATAAAAATACAAATTAGTAGCTTAAAATAGCCAAACGGAAAGCTTCATTCTTACAAAAATAGGATAAATGAACTGGTGTGGTTTATCTAGACGTTGTTTAAGAAATGATCATATTGATTTTTTTTTAAAATGACATCCATACTAATAAGAATGACATGACTTAGAATTAACTATGATATGAATATTTATATTAAATGTTTAATTTATATTTATAAACAAGTTTTTTATATATGGTAATAACTTATATGTCATCATCAATATAACAATATAATAGTAGAAATAGAAATATTTTTATGCATGTTTTTTCATATTTTAATCTCAATACCATTAGTTTCTTTTTAATATCTACAATTTTTATAATTTTTATTACTAAAACAATTCTTCGAAATTTTATGCATGTTTTTTAATATCTACGAATTTTAAAAATATTATTTAATTTTACGCTTTGACAACTACCTAACAACACTTTTTCTTAATTTTTAAAAATTTGATTCAATACATTTTAACCAAAATAAATAGATAAAATCTTTCTAAGATATAATTTTTTAAAAAAAAATCTTAGTTTTTACATATAATTAAATTAAAAATTAAAATTGTGTTGTAAGCAGATAATAAATCTAAAAAGTAGCAAAATTTTATTTTTAAATATATATTTTATAATTTTTATTTCTGCACATGGTGCAAAAAAACACCTAATTAGTCAATAAATTTTCAAATTTGAATGTTAATATCTTATATAAATGCTGACAGAGCAAAATCATTATCATGCGGTAGGATGGTAGATAAGAAAAATTAAACTATTAAAATTTCTTGGTGTATATTGAATGAGGGTCGACATAAGTAATAAATTAGAAAATATACTATTTCTATTTGAAAATTTACATTATTAAGTTTGATATCTTATAAAGCCAGTAAAAAATAAATCCAGAAAAATAAGTAAAATTACTATCATAAATTAAAAACTTGTGTATTATTGAATAAATTTATCTTAATATGATTTATTTGAAATTTCTTTTAATTTTTTTAAAAGAAAATAATCAGAATGTTACAAGTTTTTTTTTTCCTTTAGGAAAACATGAAAAATTAATAACACTGTTCGAGTCATTTTGCGCACTGTATTTTTTTTTTCTTATTAACAAAGACACATACTACATTTTAATTAATCAATTTATAAATCCTTGCAAAAGTAAAATCTAAATCATTAAAATCAATTTGTAAATCCTGCAAAAGTTAAATCTAAATCATTTAAATCAATCTATAAATCCTTATAAAAGTCTAGTGAAATGTACAAGTAAAAGTACCTAGTTTTACCAGAATAAGACTTTTTTGTAACACTACCAGAATAAGACTAGAGAATAGTATTATTGGAGAGTGGAGATCAATGTGACTGTGGCTTTGAAAAGCAAAGCAACCGAGTCACCTACAGTGAGCCCATCCTACCCATGTGTTGTGCATTCAATTTTGCTACGTGTATCAGTCAGTTTTTTTCGCATAATGACGAACCATATTCTATGGTTTGGGAGGTTTGGGATGACAGGACAAACCTATATCTTCTATGTTATCCTCACGGAGTAATTTTTTTCTGGAAAAAAAAATAATTACAACCAAATCAGTTATCTATCGGAAACACGTTGTGTTAATCTTAGATCTGGAGATATCATAGAAACAAAAAAAATCTCGAATCCATAAGTTTAAGAAAAAAAAGAAACTCCAATTCATGTTAAATATTTATACCATTTGATTTATGCTCGTCAAAAACAGCTCTGCTGATTCTTCTTGCCTCGTCAATTTTTAGATTGTAACACTATGATCGCACAGAAAATATACAGTAAGCTACTAAAGTAAGCGTTTGACATATATTTGATTATTCACCAATTGCTTTTGAATCTATAGCTCTCAAAGTATAATATCGGCAGTTCTTACAACTATAAGTTGGAGTTTGTTTGAGAAAGACAATGTGAAAGATGAGAGTCTGAAGCTCATATGTGTTCTTTCTTGTTTTGTAAATTGAGAATGAAACATTTATCTGTACTCAAGCACATATATATTTATAGTCTTTTCGGAGTAAACTGAGAGAGAGAGAACGCACTGCTGGTAATCAACGTACGTCATGCATGATTCTTTTTTTTTTTTATCAAATTATATAGAAAAGATTGAACGTGATGTTAAGATAAAAAATAGATAAATAATGATAGTTGTATGTACAATAACTATTTCCACATCCACATCTGTATTTCCCATTTTGTTTTTTCAGTACCTCATTTATAAAAATTAGAAGTCTTAAGACATGATGCAATAGCAAAACAAGAACGTAGGTTGTATAAGTCACAGATAAAAATAATTAAGATGTCAAACGATATAGACGTGAGGTCCTACATAATTAGCTAGGAACCTCTACATTAAATGAAACCAACAACCAACCAACTACTCCTTTCTTCTTCTAAATCGCATTCACATTCATAACATAAACTCTCCTTGTCTATATAAACACTCACTTCTCTTAGCTCTCTTCATCACTCATCATTCCACACACATTTCATTTTGCAAACAACAAAATCTAAGAGAGAAATATGGCTGGTCTAATGAAGTTGGCCTGCTTGGTCTTTACCTGCATGATCGTGGCCGGTCCAATCACATCGAACGCGGCTCTGAACTGTGGCACCGTTAACGCCAACGTGGCAGCGTGCATTGGCTACCTAGCCCAGGGTGCGCCGACCATTCCACCAGCGTGCTGCAGCGGCGTTACTAATCTAAACAACCTGGCCCGTACAACCCCGGACCGTCAGCAAGCTTGCCGTTGCCTTGTAGGAGCCGCTAACGCCTTCCCTAGTCTCAACGCTGCCCGTGCAGCTGGACTTCCTAAGGCATGTGGAGTCAATATCCCTTACAAGATCAGCAAAAGCACCAACTGCAACAGGTATATATGTCTTATTCTCTCTCTCTCTCTCTGAGGTTATTTTTAAACAAGAAGTAGATAATTTCAAGATTATTATTTTAAAAATGAAAACTAGAGTTTATACATTAACGGTTTAGTGTTTTAGTAAAGACTGTATTTAACGATTTGAAGTTCGGTTTAACCATGTACCGATGAATATTTTGAGGTTTTTATACCGGTGTAACAAGTATATATTAAAGGTTTTTTTCAAAAAAAAAGTATATATTAAAAGTTCTTTTTGTTTAATTGGGGATTTGAGTAATTTATTTAAACGGTGTTATGTTTATTGGTATGTGGTTGCAGTGTGAAATGAGCTGCGGTCGGATGAAGCTAATGCGGACGTTTCAAATATTATGTAATGGATGAGAGAATACTAAAATAAGATGTTTCAGTGGTTGTTGTTTCTAGAGTTTTTCAGTTTCCTGTCTTTTATGTTGTCATGCTCCTATCACTTTGGTCGTCTGTACTATGTTCACAATCAACGTTATATGAATTTCAGATCTAAGGTTTAAGTTTTGTTGTTAAAAAAAGGTTTATGTTCTATCATATTCTTCTATATTCTTACTAAAGCTTAGTCTAGTTTCATAGTTATGAACAAAAAATATCAAACATAAACAAAAAAGGAAATTATATTTAATTTGCAATACAGTTCGGAAGTAACGGATCATTTTACTTTTAACAGAAAATGACGTAAACAAGACATTCCCCACGCTTGGTACTGTTTAATTATTAATTTATTATTTGTTTAGACATGATAATCGAGAAAATGGTGGACTGTTACAAGGAACCGTGCCAACCCATGGAAAACATTACAACCCTCACATTCCTTATACAAATATTCGGGGTCTATTTATTAATTCGATTTAGATTTTAGCATACACTGATCACTTATGAGTTGGTGGTTCAGTCAATCAAGTAGAATTAAGAAATTATACTCTTATTTAGTTTTGGCTATGTTTTCATCATTGATAGGTTATTTATCTTTTCACTTTTAGTTTTATAATTTACTTGTGATGTTTTTTTCTATAGTTAAAGAAAACGTCAAAATTATTGTATACTTGCATTTTTTTTATTGTATACTTTGCATACGGCTCCCAAAAGTCTAGACACAACAACTCTTGTTGCTCTTTTGTATAAGAGTGAATCAAATTTTAGAAATAAGGATCAGCAATTAAAATTTCTAGACTTGTATACATGCACTGGGGGTTGAGGTCGTGGAGTCAGTTGATTTTTTAATACTTCAAGTTGCCCCCACCCAGAAATATTTTTCAAGTGATATAATCTTACATGATAAAATTTATTAATACTTCTATATAAAAATATGTTTCCTGAATCCATGATCTTTGTAAGTAACTTTTATCGCTACGTCCAACACACATACGTTAACTTGGAAAAGGAGATATATATAAAGTTAAACTATTAACGCTCATTCGTTAAAGGGGCATAGAACTTGTTTGGTGACACAGAGCGATAAGAGACAACATTAAATAGTCAAAAGTATCAGAATACTTAAACGTTAAAGAGAGGATATAAATAAGAGTACAAAGAAGCTGAAAATACCGTTTTGATACTACTAATTCTAAATGCGGTTGATAACCTTGTACTTTTGCATAGTTACCAGTCAAACCCTTGGTATTTGCAGTGCTTTGATGTATATGTATCTATCAATTACATAACCAGGACTTCTACTAGATTTTGCTTTAAATGTGTATGGTAGATACTAGATAGATGGTAGTCTCTCAATTGGTCTAGTTAATTTAAATTGTCTATTAATATGTGTAACTTAATCTAATACGGATGCGTTGGTGATATGTTTTGTCTCTTTTGATGTTAATTTTCTTTTAGGTGCCTTCTTTAAACCTTCGTGTAGGGGGTGCTTATATATACTTAATTACTTATGATATGAGTTTTAGGAGTCTTTATGTTTTACGTTTAGTTATCGTTTCTCTGACACACCAATATTGTCTTATCATCATCTTTTTTGTTTTGTTTTGAACACCGTCTTATCATCATCAAAAGGCAGATTTTACACTTAAAATGACTACCCTCGATAAATCCATTAAAAGCTTAAGAAATACACCAATAAGATTAATTTACAAAAAAATATACACCAATAAGATTAAGTGAACTGTACAAGTAAACACCTTTTTTTTTGTCACACCTTTTTTTTGTACAAGTAAACACCTAGGTTCACAAAAGTAAGACTAGAAAATAGTACGTAGCACTACCACGAGGGAGACGAAGTTTAGGAAACGGACAGTGACTCGATCCTACCCATGTGTCGTGCCATTCAATTTCTTTTTCACATAATGACGACGGACCTATTACATACACACTCAATTGTGTGGGAGAGTAGGACAGACAAACCGACATATTCTCGTGTATATAGGTACGAATGAGAAAATATAATACAAATATTTTATAAATTATTTTACATACCTTTTTTATTTTCTCTTGAAATATATAATGCAAATATTTTATTAGTAGTTTACGTATCAATATTATTTGTTCATTTAGGGGAGCAACTCACGTTGGGTAAAAATTCTCAAGTTTCTGTGAGAAACTTCGCCTCGCCGGATTCGAGTGTTAAATAAGATGTTCTAATGACTGTTTTAAGAGTTAAAAACTTACTTGTTTTATGGTGATCCTATTAATTGGTCAGTTGTACTACTATGTTTGCAGACAACGTTATATCAATTTCAGTATTGATGTTACGTTATTATATGATATTCTTACTAATGCTGATTAGTTTTGTTTTTCATCGATAAGAACACAATTATTCAAACTGGTTAAAGAAAAACACATTAAAAGGAAACCGGATAGAGACGATTGGTTTATCCCCGGTTTGGGATGGTTAAACTGAGAGAGAGACTCTAACCAAGTCAGAGGGTTGACGACTGTTCCAATGTTGTCAAAACCCATCGAGATATTTTTTTTCATTAAGCCCAATCACATTCACTTTAGGGTATTTTATTTTTTCCGAAAGATCCGACGTCGTTTTCAAACATCCTTTTCTTCGCGTTTAGTCCTTTAGTGAAAAAAAAGTTCCTTGCTTCGTTGAGCTGAAGAAAGCATCGGTAACAAGGCAGCTCCTGAATCCCTAAAGCCTAAACCTTTCTCCCTCGCTGAGAGTACTCACTTTCACAAAGGCGATGAGTATCCCAATGGAGCTGATGTCCATCAGAACCCCTAATTCAACCTTCCTCCCCAGACCTCACTCTCGCCTCCTACCACACGCCACGCTTCCTTCTCTCCGTTCCCAACACCTCCCCACCCGACGCCTCTCCACTTCTCCATCTCTCGTTTCTTGTACTGGAAGGCTGCGTCTCCGGTTTACCTCAGATACCAAGCTTAATCGCTCCTTCTTCGTCGCTTCCGCTGCTTCCCACGAGGATTCGGTGAGTACTACTAGTTCTGCTCAAAAACAAAACAAAAAACTTGTAATTGCTCTGTTTTGGAATTAGGGTTTTGGTTTGAGTTCGTGAAAATCAACGAAAGTTTTGTCCTTTTCTTCAACAAACTTGCAATTGCTCCTGTTTAGGGAATTGGGTTTCGCTATGAGTTCCTGAAAATCTGTGAAAAGTTTTGTCCTTTTCTTCAAAAATCAACACTTTATGTGATATCTGAAAGCTTAGCCCCTTGGAACAGGAACCATCAAGTGTTGAGGTGGAGAAGGAGAAGGAGAAGAGTGTAGTAGATGGTGACGATGTTGATACATCTCAGGAGGCGTGGAAGCAAACCCTCGCGTCTGTCAAGGAGCAGGTTTCGAAGATTCAGAGCGTGTCCTCGGAGGCGTACAATGTGAACTCGCAAAAGGCGATGACTATTTTGAAAGATACTTCCGAGCAGCTTAGGATTCAAGCGGAGAAGGCCAAGGAAGAGTTGGGTACTAAGGCTAAAGAGGTTGGGGAGGAAGGGAGAGAGTATATTTTGAAAGCAGCGGAGGAGTCACCTTCTGATGTGAAGGAGATTGTTGAAGCTTTCTCTTCCACTGAGGATCTGAGGGATGTGTCTCGGACTCAAGATTTTCATGTTGGGATACCTTATGGTAAAACATCTTGTTTTAAAACCTTTATGGTGTGCGTGGTTGGATGACTAAAAGGATTGTCTTTTTATTTGTACAGGTCTGCTTCTGTTTGTGGGTGGTTTCCTTTCCTTTATGATATCGGGGAGCATTCCTGCCATTAGGTTTGGGGTCATTCTTGGTGGAGCTCTTTTTGCACTGAGCATGGCTAGTCTTAAGGCTCAGAGGATTGGAGAGTCATCTGCTAAGTTCTTAAAAGGACAGATGGGTTAGTAAAGTTCTTTTTTTTTTATTCTGTATAGACTCTCTTGCATAGTTGACTTGTATAGGACGAAGGTTTATTTCAAGATACTGGGACTTGTTCAGTTATATATGTTGATATTAGTCGATAAATTGTCATTTCACCAATGTGATTTCTCCGATATTTTTGATGTTAACCAAACTTGATAAAACTCATTTGTTTCCATGTTGTAATGTATGTTCAACAGCCATAGTGGCAATCATATTTTTGAGAGAGTTGAAGTTGGTACTATTTCAGGTAATGTATTTACATTTCAGATGGTTCAGTTCATTTTTTTGAAAAGTTGCTTTGAATGAAGCTCACTCTCCTGGTTATCTTTCTACAGAGATCTACGTTCATGGGGTTTTTGACCACCCTTACTAGGTAAACACTCAAAACAGTTCTTTTACATTACAATTTCAGTAATGCAACACGAGAGATGATTGTAGGAAGATCCTTACACATTTACATTCAGTTCTTAGATTCATGTTCCATAGGAAAAAAAAACGCACTTTACTTGCATATACAAGTTTTATTAGGATCTACATTATCAAGAAGGTTTTAAATTTGTTGGATTATTGTTGCAGTGGCGGTGTGTTGGCGTTTTACGGGTACAAGTTGATGAGCAACAAAGAAAAGGGACCAAACGAAAAACCAGCTGGAGAAGGAGATGAAACAGGCGAAGGGTTTGTAAGAAGAGAAGGATAGAGAAATGGTAACATGAGCATCATACTCTGTTTTAGTGATATCCGAAGTCTGTGTTCTCTCTTTTAAGTTGTGTACAACTTTTGTGATCAATCATTTTCTAAACTTCTGTGTACTTATCTGTATTTGGATTTTGTGGAGTCCTTTTACCACATATCAACAAACAATAAACAGGTCAGAATCATCTGGAGATGCCACCAACAAAAGAAAGCATAATGAATTGAACTGAGATTTCTTGTGACTTTAAAATGTTACAGCTCCGATTAATGTTCAGATGTTAAGTGGGTAATGGTCACTCTGATAGCATGGTTGTGAAGAAAGAACCGAAAGGGAGAAGTGATAGGCTTATTTTTGTTGGTTTCTAAGTTGCATCAAAGATCAAAGGTTGCAGGACTAGAAGATCCATATAGGAACTGATCATACCAGTTTGATAGTTTGTGTCATTGGGACATAAGAGCATGTTCTTGGAGGAAAAAAACGGATTCAAACTAAAAAAGAGGAACCAGGCTTATTGTGTGGTGGTCTAAGTTGCATTATACTAAAAATAGATCAAACAAAAAGTTGGTAAAACTAAAAAAAGAAGAGTCATCTTTGAACTCATCAAACAGAGAGATATGATTCAAAGGTCCATATGAGTTTCAGTACGGTTGGGCTGGCTGTCCAGAGGCATGTACTGCGCCATGATGGACCGAATCTCCGAGTCCATGTAATGCTGCACATATGCAACAATCAATGTTTCTTTGGTTATAAAATAGAGGTATCAAAGTCTTCAAGCATCTATATGAAGTGAACATTATTACCCTGATTCTGTATTTGTAGATAGCATATCCTGAAAGAGTCGCAGCTGTTAACGCTAGTAAGAGTATCAACACAAAGCTCCAGCCTAGCTTCACCACTCCAAATGCTCCTGATGATCAAACACAGTTCAGCTTAAGAGTGCCAGAGTTTCTTAATTGCAACATTTCGAGGTGGAATTTTGAAGAATTGTTACCAATGCAAGTATCATGCTCACGCAAGTAAAACAAACCCTTCCTGCAGCTGCATTCATAACTTCCCCATGTGTTTTTGCATTTACACTCAGGGCATTGGCAAGCCAGTTTCTCTTTGCACTCATCCACATCTGCCAATACAAACAGAACACCCCAAAAAGATCACATATGGTGTTATGTCTTTTACTAAGTTGGGTTGCACAGGAAAGACTAGTACATATGCATGCACATACCTTCACAGCTCTTTACACCATCCCCCTTGAAACCAGGCGGGCATTTGCAAGCACTTGAATGATCATCCTAATAAAAAACACATTTTCAAAAAGAGTTTCTTTAATACTCCAAAAAATGATTTGCGGAGACATTAGAAGTTGGCAAAATAGCTTTAATACTTACAGTGCAAGCAGAGTATGTGTAGCCACCTCTGGTTTCTCTCCAGCATCCTCCATTGTTGATTCCACAGCGCATAGCTCCAGAAGCTGTCAACAAGTACCAAATTATATTTAAGAACAAAAAAAAAAAAAGAACCACCACCAGCATGCAACAACACTTAGTGAAATAGTAAAAGCATATTTGTATTCTTCTGAGTCCCATACTCCACACAACATGTAACTTAGGAAGACTATTCAAAAAGTTACAAAAATAGCAGCAATGCTAAAATGTCAAAACTAATTTTACCTTTGCAGTGAGTGTAACCGTCACCAACAAATTTAACACCTTGAATAGTAGGACACTCACACAGTCTTCCCCTGAAAGTATCCTAATAATACCAATTCAGAACAAACAAAAAAGGCAATCAGATTCAGAAGCAGCAGCATAACAACTTTTTTTTATAAGATCAAAGCTCAAGTGGATACCAGGCATGCAGTAATGTTAGCAGCTCTATCTTGCCAGCATCCACCATTGTTTTCTAAACATTCATTGGTGTTTTGATCTGTAACAAGCCAAAAAAAAAAGAAAAAAAGCAATAGTCTCCTCCAAGTTATTGATAATGTAAATAACTATGTTTTAGGATAATCTTTCAGAGGAATGTGACCTTCAGTTAAGCATATAGCTGGTTCCGTTGACTCCTGAAACCCTGCGCATAACGCTTTTAGCACTGCTCCTTTCTCCAACTTACCTAATAAGACCACAAACAATTAAATCAGAAACAATCAAATAGGTTAGTATGGCTCTGAGTAGTAGTACCTCTGTATTGCCTGTTGTTCACCACAAGTGTTGGGAGGATAGAAACGTCTCCACGAGAACCTTTACCTACCTGTATTATATAATCGTAAAATGACACTAGCTCCAAGCTAGTTAGAAGTCACAACTAGCTTTCATAAAGAGACAAAACCTGTGACTCCTGTTCTGCTTTAAGAACTGGGTTCTCTACATCTCCCTCAGTGTCTCCCATACACAAGTATACCTTCTCGAGATCAATTCCTAATACCAAACCAAACATAAAAGAAGTTAGCTAAAGGGAAATGAATCTGATCATAAGCTAATGAAGCATTCATTACACTCACCAAGTGACTTGATAACTTCGTCTGCACATTCACTTGTATACTTGTTATACCTCATGGGACATCTAACCGAAAAGTCAGTCGCATAGTCCCACCATTTCCACGGCTTACCAGTCTCATTAGCCATTCTAAAGACACAAGCATGGCGCAGATTCTGAACAACAACATCTTTTCCATCGTACCCTTTCGTAAAATCCTGCTCAGGATCCGGAGCACAGTACCTTCCATGGTTGATACACTGAGACTTGCACTGCCTACTCAGCATAAACGCCTTGGGACAATACCAAGTGATGAAATGCGGTGTGAACTGAGTGTACCCTCCTTTCTCTAGAATCTGAGCTGCCCCTTTAAAGTTCTTGAGAAACTCAATCTGCGTGTCGCATTTCTTCCCGCACTCGTCGTTGCTGTCGGTCCAAAGCTCGTATTCCACACGCTCGTCCGGGTGTGGAACCGACTCGGTCCAGTCCAGTTTCATGTTGACCATGTTGCCATCGGATATAGCAGACTTTATGCTGTCTCCTAACGATTTGCTGATTAGTGCTGAAGGAATGTTGATCTTTTCTATATAGTCTGCATTAGCATTGTCTTCTTCTGGTGTGTCCATTGTGATTAGTGGCTCGAGTTTGTTATCGGCTACTAGAATGGCTGCCGCTCCGGCTTGTTGAGCGTTCCATGCCTTCAAAGCGAAGTAACAATCTGTTCATAGAGAACCTAATATACATAAGTGGCATGTTCCTAAATTATCAAAAATATTTTTAATAAAACTAAACTAAAAATGTTTGTGACTCAGTAAATCTCAGCTCACTAACATAAAACCTCTAACTAAGTGTTCAATCTACTAGGGATAAAATATATATATATATATATAGTTAGGATCAATTCATATTAAAACCTTAAATAATATAAATAGAGTTAGATCGAACATCAGCTAAACACTCTTAAAAAAATCAACCTTGTCTGATCAGTAACAAGAAGGAACGTGACAGAGAAAAGAAAGAAGTCAAACCTCCTCGATCAATAAGAAGGAAAGTGGGTAAGCTTCCAGGTGAGGACTTGAAGGAGACGCCGAACTCGCTGAAGCTCTTACAGGCCTTATGGTTAGACATGGGATACACGACGGTACCGACAAGAGTTCCACCGTATTTTGGAATCCCAAAGTTCCCAATGGCACATTCGTAAACACCTTTGATGGTGTCAGGTGAAGTTAATTTAAGGTTGTTCTTCTCCACCAAGAATGTACCAAAAGCTAGTTCCATGATCAGAACTAAAGAGAGTGTGAATACTCCGAACTTCATCTTCACGGTTTCTCTAATCAATAACTATTGGAGATTCGGTGCTTCTTCTTCGCAGCTAGCAGCTTTTAAGATTCGAAAACAGAGGAAGTCCTTGCGAGATGTAAAGGATGATTCGTTAATATCGTCAACCGCACGATGAGATCAAAAAGGAAGCTTGAAGTTTTGGCAGAGAATCAAGCAGGAGTGCTATTAGAAATGTCTATGTATTCTTAAGTTTATAACTGAAACACAGTGATTAATGTCTATGAAAAAGTTAACTAAAACACGTGTTATGATATGTTTCTTTTAACTACTTTTTTGTCTACCTTGTATACTTTCTTATCTACGCTACATACAAACTAATACAAACAAGAGAGTATTGTTTTGTTTGATAACTTTATTTGGGAAAAAAAGTTTTGTGTTAATATGATCATCATAATGCATGGGACGCACGTGTTTCACGTCGGTGGCGGCTTAGCACGAGCACGCAGACGACTGGGTCCTTTGCCTTCGCCGCTCACGTGTCGTCCATTTCAAAGTACAACTCTCTTTCTTTCTTTCTTTACATCAACGTGAAAAGATGCCCGGATTAACGGTGCTCTCGAGTCTTTTTGACACACTATCTGCTGGGAAAATCCATTTTTTTAAAGGTTACTGGATCAATGATTCAGTTTTATATATGCTAAATTAAATCTTGATAACAGTAAACATAACTCATATGTGTGGATTCTAGCAATTATACTTTGCATTACATTTTTTTTTTTACCAAAGTGTTTCCAGTAGTGAAGTGAATAATGAAATAAGTGGATATTATAAACAGAAAAGGAGAAAAAAGGAGAGTTTTGTTTTTATTCACAAAAAACCCAAACATGCTATAAAAAGATCTTGGCCCAATAAGGGCCTTAAATAGCCCATACTCGATGCAGTAAACTCGAGCAGACAGAAGCGTGAATCTAGTAACATCCATAGACCAAGCCACGTGATCCAAACCGTTGATTCCCTAAAGTTGTAACTGAAACCGTTGATCAAGCCAAATAACAACACTGTTTCACTACGTAATCTCTCTCGCATCTTCTCCGTCCCGACAAGAGCCAAGTTCCGCCCCGAACACATCTCATTCTTTCTTCATCAATCGCAAGTTGCAATCTTTCAGTTTATTTTCTCTCTCTCTTTCTGTTCTAAATCGGCTTGGATCTGTCGGGGGCTATTTGGAAAGTTGGCGATTTTTCGAACGACGATGGAAAGCGAATTGGTCGAATTGTTCGAGGCGGCGAAGAAGGCAGCCGATGCGGCGGCGATCGACGGTGTAGCCTCCTCAGGTCCGGAGGTTTCTCGATCTCTCGATGCCCTTAAACAGCTCAAGAAGTTTCCCATCACATACGACATGCTCGTCGCCACTCAGGTCCGTTTCTAATCCCATCTCTTCACCGCTCCAAAAAGTTTAGATCTTTTCGCGGCTGATACTCTGTTTGAATCGGAGGGTTCTCTAAATATGTTTGATTGCCTCTAATCTTATAGCATTGACTTTGTGTTATCTTTATTAGGGTTCGTCTAAAATTTGAAAAAAGATGAAAACTTTATCTAGGCTTGTGTTGGTGTATAGAAAGTTATATATATCCTTTTACTTTGATTCCAGGTAGGTAAGAAGCTGAGGTCTCTTTCAAAACATCCTATCGACGAAATCAAAACCGTAGCTACTGATCTTCTCGATATATGGAAGAAGCTTGTCATCGAAGAGACATCCAAGTCTAAGAAGGATGCAAATCCCGCGCCTGTGAAAGTCCAGAAGCTTCAGAGGGGTGATTCAGCTAAGAGCATCAAGGTAGAGAGAAAAGAACCAGTCAACAACGGAGTTAAGATAGAGCATCGTGGTCAGACTGGTGTCAAAGATGAAAAGGCTCCTGCTAAGGCACCACCAACTAATGGTGCACCGAAGCTGACTGCGATGGTCAAATGCAACGACCCCGTGCGTGACAAAATCCGCGAGCTGCTTGTGGACGCCATGTCCAAGGTCCATGACGAATCTGATGATTACGATAGAGCCAGAGTTGTTGGATGCGATCCGATCCGCGTCGCTGTGGCTGTGGAGTCTCACATGTTTGAGAAACTGGGACGGTCGACGGGAGCTCAGAAGGTGAAGTACAGATCTATCATGTTCAACCTGAGGGACAGTAACAATCCGGACCTGAGGAGGAGAGTGCTCACAGGGGAGGTGTCGCCGGAGAAACTCATTACGCTGTCTGGTGAAGAGATGGCGAGCGACAAGAGGAAACAGGAGACCAACCAGATCAAGGAGAAGTTTCTGTTCGATTGTGAGCGTGGCCAGGCGCCGAAAGCGAGTACGGATCAGTTCAAGTGTGGGAGGTGTGGTCAGAGGAAATGCACTTACTATCAGATGCAGACGAGGAGTGCTGATGAGCCGATGACGACTTATGTTACGTGTGTTAACTGCGACAACCACTGGAAGTTCTGTTGAGGTGTGACCATGCTTCTAAGACATAAGAGGATCTGGTTGATTTATCATCAATCCATTTGCCGAACACATTCTTAGAATGTTTGTGGCTCTGATGTTTGTGTAAGGTTATCAGTTTCATTGTCTTAAGAGATTAGTAAGTAGAGGAGTCTACTAATATAGGTGTCTATATATCTCTTTATTTCCTTTGCTTCTTTTATTTCCAAACATGTCAAACTTGTCAACCCTCTTTGCAATTTTTATCAAAGTTTTGAAGTTTATTATTATTCTAGACTTGTTGCGTGTATTTCTTGTATTCACTTCCATTATAGTTCACTGTGAACTCTTATCAAGACAGCTGAAGATGTAAAGTTAAGAGAATGGTATACAATTGGATGCCTCGTTCGTTTTGATCTATTGTTGCCTCTCCTTTGTCGTCTCTATCAGTGGACTTTTAAGCTCTTCAACATCAGAGTATTCACTACCAAACTGAACATCCCATAGTCTCTGATAGAAATGTACTTACCTGGATTGGTCACAGGTAGTTAATCAGTCTATACTTAGATTAGTTGCTTGTGCTTGTATCTCAAACATAAAGTAATCAAGACCATGATGCTTCAAGATCATAGTGAATGTTATGCTCTTCGTTATAAAAAACAACAACACTCTTGACCTTGGGACTGGCAGATAAGTGGTGTTTTAATGATGCTTTATTGTCAAAAACTGGAGCATCTCTCATGTCAAAAAAAAAAATCTGGAGCATCCCTCAAACAATTAGAGAATTGTAAATGGATTAAATAAAGGTGTGTTACGAGTGGCATTCAAATCTATGATAAAGGGAAGAAGAACATGTTAACCATACATAAGAAGGAGCGTTCATGTGATAAATTCATTAGCGCTATTTTTCTGTTTTAATTTATTTGTTAGTGAAGCAACAACTCTTAACGGACTTGTCAATCTTGAAGTAGTGTTGACAACTCTTAACTCCATTACTTGCTGTCCTTTGCATTTTCCATTACACTATTAGTTACGTGTCATCCACTTTTACGTTGACAAAAGTTAATTAACAATCTAATCCTTGTCAGCATCCAATCCATTATGTAGTCCTTATTTGGTCGGTTCATTTTCTTTTTGTTGGTTTGATAAATGTGTGTCCACTCATTAATTTCTTGATAATTACCTGTAAGACGCTCCATTGGCCCTAGCTAAGAAACTATACCTTTTTTGTCTACAATATTACATAAATTGACCACAATGTTACATAAATTGACCATGTATAATAATACAATATGGCTTATCTCAAGAAAATCTCAAATGAAACCCTACAACTTAATATAGTACCCAAGGTTATCTTCTTGAATCTCACCATGTATCTTTCAAGTTAATTTAATCTCAGTGTTATAAAAAGAAGAAGAAACTCTACACAACTTTGACCATGCATGGAAAGTGCTTTAAGTAGGTTTATCCTACTTATGCATGTAAAGACTAGTGAGCTCCTCCACCTAGTAGTAATATACTATACTAACTAAAAGATGTCATGCCACTTAGTAAATGCGAATGATGTATTATTTACTAATATATATAGTAGAGGATGATATGCATGGTATATATGTCATATGTGAAAGTGTTGGAATATGAATAGTGGCGCATATATAGAATGTGCCTTGCTGAATTTGTTCGCTTGCTAGGTTTGACCCCATTTCCATTTGTTAATTATATTTTACTTGTGCATTCCTCATAAGTTGGTCTTAAGAAAAAAAGTGGAGACTTAGTGGATGAGACCAGTATCTTCTACCAAACCAAGCTCTTTAAATACCACTATTTAACTAACATATCTTCTCACAACTACAATACTAGTAAAGCTGATCCACTTCAAGCATCATACTATTTCATTTCACCTCTTATCAATCTTCTTGTTTCACCATTGATCTCAAAGCAACCAAACTCTCTTTCTCCGATCATTCTCCTCTTGAGTCAAACAAAAGACCTCTAGTTATTATATTATATTGTCCACTATTTTTCTTTGGTTATTCTCATTTTTCACCAACGAAAACAGAAGAATCAAGAGCAATGGAGATATATAAGAGAGTCACCTTGCTTCTCGTATTTCTAACACTCTCCTCAGTGAACACCAGCTCAAATCCATTGATACCGATGGACGGAAACAATCCTACTAGCTATTGCTTAAGCTGGAGACTAGCAATAGAAACCAACAACGTACGTGCGTGGCGCACCGTACCTCTACAATGTATGCGTTACGTTGAGGCATATATGCTCGCTGGTCAATACGACAGAGACGTCCAGTTAATTGTGGAACAAGTTAGGGTTTATCTCAATGAGATAGTCCTTCCTGGTGATGGCATGGATGCATGGATCTTGGATATTGATGATACTTGCTTCTCGAACGTCTACTACTATCGGCTCAAGAGATACGGGTATACATTTTTTTTTTTCTTTTCTTGATTGAATACAAAAGGTTTTTAAAAATGTTACTAATGTTATGCTCTCTCTTTGTTAACATGTAGATGCGACCCTTATGATCCAACTAGATTTAGAACATGGGCGATGAAAGGAGAGTCTCCAGCGATACAACCTGTTCTTGAACTATTCAATGATCTGATAGAAACAGGATTCAAAGTCTTCCTAGTAACTGGTAGAGATGAGGAGACCCTTCGCCAAGCAACAGTTGAAAATTTGCATAATCAAGGCTTCATTGGTTATGAAAGGTTGATTATGAGGTAAAAAGAAGCTTTATACTTAATTCAATATTATGTTATTTTATTTTCAAAGATAAAAGCCTCTCACGGATGTGGACAAATGATTGATTCTACTTGCAGGACATCAGAGAACAAAAAACAAAGCGCAGCAACATACAAAACAACAATCAGAAAGCAGTTGATGGACGAAGGTTACAGGATATGGGGAAATGTAGGCGACCAGTGGAGTGACATACAAGGAGAATATTCAGGGAATCGCACCTTCAAGATCCCTAACCCTATGTACTTCGTTCCATAGAAATAAAAATTACTATGATCATTTTCAACCAATCAATTACATGTTACAACATGCAGCATATATGTATATATACAAGGGTACGTTTTAACTTGTCATACTATACCAATCACATTTCAGAGTTTATATGATATAGACATAGCAAAAGAAAAAAAGGTGCTAAAAGAAATGCAAAAGAATAAAGTAGTGGACAGAAAATAAGGATATAATATCTGAAATAACCAAAGTTTTACATAAAAGTTTCCAAAATCAAACGATAAGAATCAATCCAATAAATGTGTTTTTTTTTTGTTTTTGTTTTTACAATAAGAATTTCAATACACTCCCTTTCCCAGCCACATTTTTTCCTACATACATATTTATATATCTCAACATTTTTTTCCTTAATATCTCTTTTTCTGAATCTTTTTTTTTTTAATGTTCTGTAAAGAATCTGTCTTATAAAGACGAATAAAACAAAAAATAAATAAAAGAAAAAGAAAGGAAAGCCACAGGGTCGCTCACCGGAGAGAGACCAGGGAGGCCTTAACTTGACCACCACCACTGCAGCCACAAATGGCCAGAGAACCAAATATACACATGAGTGTTTTGTGTATGCAGACATGTACCATTTTAAAAACGCTCCTTGACTGAGAGAGACAACAAAACTCTCCTTTTAGCATCCTGTTTTAGGGCGTTTACCGCTTGAATTGAAAGGTGAAACGCTTCCACCGCCGCTTGGTCCTGGACTCTCTTCCCTCAGGTTGTTCGAGTTTAGCAACGCTAGCTCCCTCAGCTGCTGTCTCTTTATGAAATCTTGTGACTCATCCTTCATTACAACCACACAAAAAAATGTTATAAGAGATCAAAGACAAAACAATAAAGAAAGCTTTGACTGGTGATGTTGTGGTCACACATGTCTGCATAGTTGAATTAGCAAAACCGCAAAATACCAAAGAGTGGGTACTGAAATATGAAACGTTGTGACAAGAAACAAGTGGCCCTACATGCAATAAATCTAAGAGGATCTCAATGAGGCAAAACCAACCTAAAAGAAAAAAACGTGGCTAAACTATCTTAACTGCCATTGTACTGATTAATATTATACCAAAGAAAGAGTAAAGAAAAATAGGGTTTTTTGTTTTGTTTTACCACAGGTTTTAGTAACTCTTCAATGATTTCTTGAGCTTGTCTCAGACGTATCTCCACGATACTAGCTGGAAGATCTGCTTCTATTAAGATGTGAAGCTGCTCATTTAGATGTTCATATCCTGGTCTTCCCCTTAGCTTATCTTCCTACATTTTTTTATCATCAAATCCATCAGATACTACTCATCTGAAGCATATATCATGTTTGTTCAAGTCTAGATTCTCACCTTTTCAGGATCCTTGATTGAACCTTTCCCTCTGATGAACACACGGCAGCCAGTGGTAGCTTCAACACGTTTTAATGAGTTGCCTCTTGGACCAAGAAGCCGTCCAACAAAATTGAACTGACAAAACAGAAAGAAAAAAAACATAAACCACCAGTTTCCTTGCAAACACAAAGAGTAATTTGAAGAAAGCCTGAGTAGTGAGTAGTCTCACATTAGGATAGCTATCAACAGGAATCTCCAGACGCAATATCCTTTTCACAGTGTATGAGCTTGGACTTCCAGGTGCACCTTGCCAATCCATTGTCATTCCAGGTGTTCCACTAAGTCTCTGATAGAAACCGAGTGAGTTATACATTAAGCTTATCCCACAATGCTTTACAAACATAAGTACAGAGCTTTAAAAGAGATCAAACAACTGTGTAACTGAAGAAGTCAGCGAAATGAATACTAAGCAAACTGAAATAAGATGATAATATACCTCCTGAGAGAGACCTCCGTTCCAACCACCTAAACCGGAGTTAGAGACATTAGACATAAGGTTAGAAGAAGCCATAGGACTGGGACTTCTGTGTCTGAGTCTATCAAAATCGCCAAATCCTCCTTGGTTAGGCATCATTCCAGATACCCTGAACATCTCTGCACACATCAAGGAAGCCTTTTAAATGAACAGCAGCAACACAAGGGTAACTGGAAGACACTAAGTACAGTAAGATCCAAGTTAATAAACAAATCAAAAAATGAGACTACAACAACCACTGATTTGACTACTCCACAAGACCAAACCAATGATCTGTCTATTCAACTTGATCTCACTTTCTTGGCTAAATTGGTGATTAAATGATTACAACATTTTTGCAAAGAAAACTAGTGAAAAAAGAGCTCTGAATAAATGAAAAGCTGAATAGTTAGATCCGAATCAGAATCAAGACAAAAAGGGCAAACCTTGATTCAAAAGGCGGCTGCATATGGGCAAGACTTGCATAAAAGGTGTAAGCTTTTGATGTTCGGCGAGAAGCTCCGACAAGTACTGAGAACTGTTCGAGGCAAAGAAAGAACAATCAGATCGGTTTTGATTTATTGCTGCTATTTAAAATAATAAAAAAAAAAGAAAGGAGTGTTCTTTTGACATACCTGTCGATCTCAGGAGTGCTTCTGATCTGAGGAGAAGCAGCTCTAGCAGGAGAGAAGTAAGAGGAGTTGTTGTTGTATAATCCAGACATGAGTCTTCTTCTTCCTCTTCCTCTTTCTCTAGAAGCGTACACAATACAAGAGCGAGAAAGTAGAGAGAGAGAGTCAGAGAGAGAGAGAGAGAGACACCAAATGTGAATTCTGCAGAAAGACGCCTGACTTTTTATTTATTTATTTATTTTTATTTTTCCTTTTATTCCTCTCTCAAATTTCTCTTTTTTGGGAAAAAAATAAAATAAAATCAGACGAAATTAAGACAAAAAAGGTTTAGGTGACAGCATGGATCTCTCTGTTACAAAGGTTGAAAAAGATTAAAGTGTTTTTTCAGCAATAATGTTAAAAAATAAAAAAAAATGATTAAAAAGACAACGGTGGAAGTTTGGTCTGTATGCGTGACTTACGTAGATCGTATAATCTTTGTAGCGCCGATAAAAGTGAACTCGTGTCACTCATGCTATCGCTCACAAGAGCTGTCTCTTATACGTATATATGCTTTGCTTTTATGATTAATCAGCCAATAATTGCTGATAAAATCATTGAGAGTGGTCTCTCTATATGTTGAAAGAGTCTTCCAAGTTACATATTTTTGTGGCACTTTTTTTTGCCGTAATTATATAATGTAGTCAATCATGTTAAATTATCCTTTCTTTTGACTGCTGTGGATTTTATGTTAAATTTAGTTATCTCATGACAAATTTGTAGTTATTACTAAATTTTCGTATGATTTGCACCATCTACTGTCGCTCAAAAATCAAAATGCATTCCAAGATATTTTGCAAAAAGCTACAAGTCCTGCCAAAACTATGGGAAACAATATTTATTTTGACTGTATATGTTTATGTGCATATGTGATTTCATTGAAAATTAGAGGTATTCTATCAAGTTGGATTTTATTTGGACATCACTAAAAAGGAACATTTTTATTGACAATTTTGTATTAATATGTAGTAGGTATACGACATCAACATGTATGTAAATCAAGTTAATGGCATTTTCGAACTGTAACGGTCGAGTTAATTATCATAGCTTTTGAAAAGAAAATATATAAATAGTTGTTGTTACAGACATCTTTGTTTGCTACCTACTTAAGTAAATAAAACGATGCATGTGACAAATGGAGTATTAAACTGAACAGTTTCAGAAGATCAAGTATTTATTTTGTATGTTAGCAAAAAAAAGTATTTATTTTGTCATTTTTAGCCATTTTCCCTAAGAAACTGTGTTAAACAATATGAGGCTGGTGAATTTTAATTACTAGTTTGATGATCCTTCCAATTACGGTAAAACTAGTTTGGATATTCCAAGTTGGATATATACAAAGAAATTCTGATCATGAAAATGGCAAAGAAAAAACCAAAAACATTGAATTCCAGGGACATTGATGTGATGTTTCTAGAGAACTTTATAAAAGTTAAGTTTGCCAAAAAATCCCCCAACAGAGACCAAGTCAAAAAAGAAAAAAAAAAAGAAATCTCAAAACCATTTCCGACCATATCTTTTAAACTGGCCACCTAAACTCTTGGATTGGTGTTGAAGAGTGATTATGACGTTATGTCCGAGTGTTATAAGAAACTTTACTAAACATCAAGAGTCTTATGGAAGTTACCAAGGTTTTGTTCAGCTTGCAGTACTGCTAAAAGAATATGCTTTATATAAGACAAGAAAAGTGTAAAGAGTTCATATAACCTTTGAGATAGAAGGTATATCGTTTATATTAAAGAGAGAAGGTATATCGTATAGAGATCTTGAATCATTTGAATATATGGCTTTATGGAGTTGTATGAACTGTGTTAGTAGCTATATTGTCGAATCGGGTGGCTGCGTGTCCATCGGCTTTCTGGTGAGCGTTGATGGAAATTACAATGTAGTTCTCCCACAACTAAAATTTCTTATATAGACCACAATGAGTTTGCATGTGTTTGAGGTTCAAAGAATCAAAAGTATTAAAAAACTCAGATGAAATTGTCGAAACTGAGAAAAAAACTTAAAAATCTATATACAAGAACATAGATCAATCGAGTTATAGAAAAGTTATGATGCCAAACAAAAACTTAATGATGCTTGCTGGAACGCTGAATTAAAAGTTACTATGGGTTGTGGTTTTATTAGCCATGGACTCGAATTACTATTTTACATGAGAAAAGAAAAGGCCCCTAGATTAAAAAAATTAAGTTAAAAGTTCATATATAGTTCCAATTTGGGCCTTACATGTTAGACCATGTTCAAATGCACTGACAAGCATGCACAGCCCATGACCTGATACTACCATCACAAAGACATAAACACAAATATATAATCCGGTTGTAACAAAGAATGTACTATTCAATAGTCAAGTCAAGTATTTGGAGATTGTCGTTCTCTTACTTAACTAGAAGCTTCTCATTGAATAGCCCAACGAAATCAACTTTCGTGTCGAGGTGAAACACGTGATTGAAAAACTTGAGAACCGTGCCATCTTTGTTTGATATAATCCTCAAGGGAACATGACTTGTAGCTCTCTTGAAAATTAGTAACATTATCCCTGGACTGATGAAGGCAAACAAACACATGCCCGAGGTAGAGGTAAAACATAGCTTCTTGCCATTTGATAAGTCTTCCTATCTAGTAAGCACACAGAACACTTCAACGCAACTCACTCCAACATCTTCAAACAGGAAATATAAGGGGAACTAAATATGTATGTATATAACCAGCTTTCAGAAAACAAATTAAATATGTAAAAAAGTCACCTGATCTTAATTTCCTGGACACTTTCGTCTAATATCGAATACGTCATCGAAATTGTTTCATAATAATATGGTTATTCCCCCACCCCTCTTTTTCCCAAAACCGACAATTATTAAACATATCCGGCTGATCAGCCGCCGCCTTCTGTTAACCGCCCCTAAAAATTAATAAATTGAGTGTCGGCATCTCTTTTTTGTAGTATATATCTAGGCGATTTTCTTTTAAAAAAATGAAAATAAGAGTTGTCTCTGTTCATGTGTAACATATAAAACTTAGGATTTTCTTTTTAAGAAACTCAAAATACTTTTCATGTGTAACATATAAACTTAGGAGTGGACAAATGATCCCATATCTGTTATCAGTTATGATTCGATACTTAAATACCCGTAATTATATAAATCAGTCCTTTACTAATAGACATATTTAACAAAAATAATTCAAATCACAAATATTTTTTTTTTAAAATAAATATATGACATAAATATATGCATGTGTAGTGTAAAATTTATTATATACTACATGATTAGTTTTATATGTACAATTTTATAATATTATTTAATTAATGTATTATTTAGGTATTATAATTTAAAATACAATTTTATTTTTATTTTTATTTTTATACATGTCATTTTATTTTTGTCTTTTTTAGACACCTAACTAAAATATCTAACCAAAAGTACAAATTTTACCATATGTTAAACATTAATAATGGGGAAATACCAATCATAAAAGTTATGATCAATACAAAACGATAGAGATAATGAATATCTTCAAAAACATAGATATCCGATTCGTTTTCGTCCCTATTAGGACACATGCACAAATTACATGACAAAAAGAGAGGCCATATATACGTAAAAAGCTTGAAAATGAAAAGTCAATATCTAAACATTTGGTCGAGGATGATGGTCAATGCCATGGCCACACGAGGCTCCATCTCCGGTTCAACTATAAGTTTAAACACATCTTTGCCAAAGGCGACTCCTCCAACCATTGCCTCTTTCCTCTTGATCTCCGCTGTTTTCTTCTTGTTCCTCTTCTCGTCCAATATTTTGCAGCTTCTTTGGCTGTATGATCCTTCTATCTCGTATAGTACCGTCTTCTTCGAGCTAACTGACACCAAGCTCCTCCTGTTTGTCATTATACCAACGTTTTTCTTTGCCGTAAATATTGGATCTCTTTGTGTTTCTCCATCGTATACCATCCAGCAATCTCCGAGACTCAACTTCTGATAAAATAAATTAACAAGAAAGGAATTAATATCAAGATGTTTCATTATAATTTGGTTATCTTTCAGACGACATACATAAAAGACTATTTTGGTTCAAGACTTTGGATCTTAGGTTATAAAAAGCCAAGAGAGATAGAGAAGACAAGTACCTTGCGGCGGATGGAGAGGAGGGGTAGGCCCGAAGCATCCATAAGGACTATGTTATCTTTAGGAGAGTTCATGTAGTTGTCGACCCTAAAGACAAGATCTCCATTGGAGTTGTACACTGTGAAGCCATCACAGTTGAAGAGAAGGGACTTCTTCCACACCGTTAAAACGATAGCTTCTTTACTATCATACAAGCTTTCCTGGCAAGTGTTTTGGAACTTCGGGTGAACTTTTGTCATTATCTTTTCTTTGTGGTATTGATGATTTTTGTTGGAGAATATGAGTTGGTACTTGATAATGAGAAGAGGTCGTTGCGTGTTTATATATACAAGTGTATAAAGAGAGAGAGAATGTGGTGCTCATATGAAAAGAATGGTCTCATCTTCTTGTTTTCCACTAGAGAGATATCCTTTTCAGTCTATTACTATAAGATATCTAGTCCTCTAATTTATGTCATTATATTATGCATTAACGTAAACTAATGAATTCCTTTCTATAGTTAAATGTTATAGTAAGTTCACCTAAACTCCAACAAAATATTATATAGGAGACTTGTATTTTAATTACTGATTCGATCAATATTGGCCCTACAAAATAGCAATTATGCGTGTCATGCTTAATATTAATCTAGTTTCTAGTTCATATGGTCGACGTTTAGAGAAATTTATAAATATAACACGATTAATATATATTGTTGGCAAATTTACCATTTTAAAGATTGATTAACTAAGTAGTTTATTTAAGGAAAATTGTAGAAATATATTTAAAACAAGATTTATTTTCTAATATTATCATTATTTACACTCTATTTTGTATATCTTATCTACATTTTAGACTAAGATAATAGTTATATATATATATATATATTATATTGTCTAATCACACTTGTATAATTGCTCTCTTTTTACCTTTTTTCATGCAAAGTCTTTTTATTAAGAAAATTACTAATAGAGAATATTATTGACTCCACAAAAGAAGAAAAAAAAAGAATCTATGCCAACCAAAACCGACGGGTCATAATCCATTGTCATTTCCACTGCATCGTTTTATAATGGAAAATAGGAGTTTTTTCTACGAAATATTCTTTATCTTTTATATTTATAACCATTCTGCAGGATTATGCCAGTATGCTCTAAAATTGAAGGCCAAAGTAAAACTATATAATTATTATATTTGCTCTCTATGGTAATCAATATGTAAATGTGTTATTCATGTATATCATATCTTATATTAAAGAACACTTTGTGGATCAGACTTCTTGCATGTCCCAGATATTGGCTAGACCAATTACATTTCCAATATCAGGTAAATATAAATTTATAACCAACATAGCTTTGAATTGCTGCCATCGACATTTTGAGCGGAAGGAAAAACAAAATCTAGTGGTAGATAAAGACGAGTGGAAAGACAAGTTCAAAGTTGCAAACAGGAACATGGAATAAAGAAATCGAGTTTTGGACCAATCCTTGGTTTTATTATGATATGATGGAAGGAGGACCACCATAAATATCATCACTCATCATTATAAATAATTAGGCTTAAGAAGAAAGTTGTGGAGGAGAAGCGATTAGCGGTGGGAAGAGAAAAGAAAAGAGACCACCCCAACAAAAATCAACTTAAAAAATTTCATATATTATTATTTTCCTTGTGATATTTTGCACACCCATTGGTATAACGAATTTTCCACTTACGTTGACATCTCTCTCTCTTACAGTTTTTTTTGCATTCCTTTCGCTATCTATCGTTTATCTATAAACAAATAAGATTGCGGTTCCTGCGTCATATTTACACAAAAAGTGATTAAGACCTTTGAGAGGTAACAATGTACGCATGAAGAATATGTTCTCTTGCCCTATCTCTCTTCAATGCATGATTGCAGAATAGGGTGAATACAACTTAATCTTTCCTACCAAACATGATTCCTCACTCTTTTTATTCCTCATCTTAGTAGCTACGGTGTGTTTCATATGATGGATCATTTTGCATCCATCCTCGTACGTCATATCATCAAATGTGCATTTTGTTAATCAACTGCCAATTGTCAGATATCTCTATGGAGGATATAACATGATGAAAGGAATTGCACACATCTTAGCCAAAAAAATCATATACAACATTAAAGTCTCGTCACATTCTACTTATATCAATATTAAAGCTGATTTTCAATCATCTTCATATCATGTCTCTTAAAAAATCAATTAGCTAAATCACTTTTTAACCCAACTTCGGCGTGCATGCTCTTTCCCCTGCAATGCATTCGGGTTTATTCACCCCTTCTCCAAAAAAATGAGATGTCGCTTAACCACCTCTCTAAATCTTTTTTCTTTTGCGTGTAACATGCTTTTGAAGCATTGGCCCAGTGTAGTTTCTTTTACTTTCTCATCAGGGATTCACGTTACAGTCACTCAAGAACCGATCTTCCCGGTTCAGATGCTTTCTCCAATAATTTTTGTACTGTGGGATTCCCAGCTCTAGCCACGGCTTCATGTTCCCATTGTAGTGCAATGTGGCTGCGTTTTTTATCCTTTGGGTGTTGAGGTAGTAGTCATAACCAAGCCCTGATACAGCCCATTTGTCGTCAAGACCATAAACTTTGTCTTGGAACGTAAGCAAAGTTGCTTGCAATGCAATTGCTTCTCGCGACGCACCTCCACCACCACTCATCTGCTGCACAAAGAAAATAAGTCATCGTTCATAAGCCTCTACATGATAATCATCTAATAATCGTTACTTTTAACAGGAAAACCAACCTGTTTGAAAAATTTCAGGTAGGTTTCTGAAACTCCCAATTCCCTCCATCTTTCAAGATCAATGACATTCAATCCAGACATCCAGAGACAAGCATTAGTATCAAAACTTCCTCTCTTGAGACTCTTTAGCTGCCCCAATCTCACAGAGCACGACTTCACTGCGCCGTTCACTTTTCCTTCCATATCAACCTCCCAAAGCGGAGATAAGTCTCGCTGGACTACAACGTCATGATCCAGAACCACAACCTTTTTCAACTTGTGGAATATCTTTGGAATAAGATAGTGAGATTGAGAGAAAAGGGATAAGTAGTATGTTCTATTCCCTTGTGACCCCAAGTTGTCACCACTGGTGAAGGAGACACGGAACTCCGCAGGCAAAGACAGCTTCTTCATCATATCAGAATTGCCCAGCTCGAGTTTTTCGATGTTCAATACTTGAATAGCTGCTTGCTTGCAGGGATTCCTTATAAACCATTGTTTCATTGCAAAGTAATTCTGCTCGTCTGTCACTACATGGAAAACAAAGTTTTTACTTTCCTGAAACATCAACAACAAACCAAGAATTAGATACAAGGGTTCTATGACTGCAACCAAGAATTAGAAACTAGATTTTAATGCATACCCTTGCGTGTAAAGCCGTTGAGTTGATCACAACGGAAGATGCAAGTATATTGTCGGAGATGATAACAAAGTGAAGCAATGAGGGATCTGAAAATTTGTCACTATCATCAACTTCAACTGGAGCTGACTTGAAATACTCCACAGTTAGTCTCATTGACAAGCAGTGAAGACTCTTAGGCATTGTCTGTACTGCAAGCTGGTAGAGGAACACACTCTGTTTCATGTGGAAACTAGCTTCATCCTCAGTCAAATCCAGTATCTGTCTCAATTTCTTGTCAACATTGTTACAGTCGACTGGAAAAGACTTTGCCTTTGCAATTACAGCTTCCATCTTCTGAAACTTTTTATCAACCCTGAAAGATCAGTGGAACGAGATGCATAGTAAGTACTGGTTAAAGGCATCTTAGTAATACTTGGATATTCTGGTGAAGAACTTACTGGGGTGGGAGGTCAGCATCTGCGGAACCTTCGCTGAGAATACGCTCAAACTCTTGGATATTCTGTTTCATATCCCGAGTCAACTTGCTTTGAGAAGGCATTTTAGCAATACTTGGATAGTATGCCCTAGCCACAAATAGGAGGTCCTTCATGTGCTTCACCTTAGCATCTTTCAAGGGTTCCTTATTTTCCTCCCTCCAGAGGCAGTAGCTTCCATATTTCAGTTGACAAGTTCTCTGAGTTTCATCAGCATTTACTATGCCTTTGTACGAGGCATTTGATGTTTTCCCCTGAACACCTTTGTACGAGGTTACAGCTTTGGTTTTTGTTTTCTGTTCAGAAGAATAAACCAAGAATCAGGTTAACTTACGACTATTGTTGAGAGATTTAAAAAAATGACTACTAAAGAAACCACGTAATTCATTTGTACATTTGCAGGGCTTGGCTTGACAACAACAGCTGGGGACACTGGTAATCCTGCATATTAATTGATGGACCAGATATAACGCTGCGGATCAGAATCAAAATAAGATATACTAGGAGAAGAATTTCAAGAAAGTGGAACTTGTAAAGCAGACCTCTTTTTTTAGAATCAGTTTTGCTTGTCCCATTCATAACTCTGGAACCCACTTTTACGTCGCTTTTCTAGCATGTGAGAATCAAGAAACCAAAAAAGCTTAGTATAAAAATTGTTACCAACTATCTCAAGTCAACCAAAAGAACCAAATCCTATCCTCACCCAGTACAAGTTGAGACACATGACGCAATATATAATTCATGGATGCATTTCACCTTTTCAGTCACACTCACTCATTCATATAAATTTTTCTACCCTAAGTAACATCACACAACACAAGTGAGTAACAAACAACCACTGGACCTCTAGTTTATTTTCGGGGCTAGAAAAGTTATCAGATTGGGGCATCATACCTTTTTAGCATCAAAATTATGAATGCAATACATTCTCTTCTATGGGAGAAAATTTAAACATTTCTAAAAAACAGATGTAAATAGTGTGTGTCCACATTATTTATAAAAGCTTTAATTCTTCGGTGAATATGTAATTTTTAAGTAAGAAAAAAAGAAAGTGGATGGCTTTAATCTAACATTGAAATGGAACCAAAAAGGACAAACCTTGGGAAGCACAGGATTGATTCTATGAAGAACCTCATCGACTCGGACGGATAGATCTCTCTGAGAATGTTTGGTAGCATTGATTCTATCAAACTGATTCCCACAAAAATAAAGAGCGTTAGAAACAAACATTACACTTTCCCCACAAAAATATAAACCACAACAATGCTTACGGGAGAAGACGGTTGCACAGTGACGAATCCTGGAGAATAAGAGAGAAAGAGATATTAGATTAGAGATCTGAAACAGAGAATCAATAGAGAGAGAGAGAAATGTAAATTTAACCAGGAGAGTGAAAGCCGTTGTGAAGGCCTAGCAAGAAGGCAAGAGGAACAAGCGTTGATAAGATGATAAGCACCAATACTCCTATTACCAGAACTCTCCACCTTCGTTTCCCTCCGCCTCCTCCTCCTTTCATTATCTCCCGCTTCAGATTCGATATCAAAATGCCTTACGAACACATTGGATCTCTCTCTCGCGATTAACACTCGAATCTACACTCTGCCAATGTATCTATGCTTCCAATCTCGATCTATAAGTGCTGCACTTTGATGGATCGCATCGTCCCTTTCCTTTTCCTTTTGCTTTTGCTACTTACACGGAACCAAGGAAGGAAGAGAGGAAAGAAGACAACCCCCTACTCTGTTTTCGCACGCGTGAATCTGTCTCTGCCTTTCGATTATTCCATCCAACTTGCTAGATCTATCTCCAGATCGCGACACGTGTTTTCCTCACACGGTGGTCACTTGTTTTTCATTACTCCCCGACAAATCCAAAACTCCGGGATGCCTATCAGGCTATGATTGGGTCTATAGCTTGGGCCTCGTTTATATTTTAGTGGGCTATATATGATTTGTGTGTAAGCCCGCCTTATTACCTGGTGGCATCAAACATTTTAGAACAAAAATATCTTCTCTCATTTTTTTAAACAAAAAAAATATGTATATGTAACATTTCCAGTGATCATCGATGCGGGAACAACTGAACAAGTCCAGTTGAGGTCAATAAAGATTCGTACAAGAGAGCATGAAATTAATTCTGATAGTTGGTGGATCATTGGCAGGTAGTTGCATCTTACATCAAGTATGAAGGATGTGTCAAGTAAGAGGTGTCACACGTGTTGCTCACAAAGTGTGGGAGGGGATCTTGATAAGACATTCTTCCCCTTTAATTCGGTTTGCGGTTTTCTGTTTTCGGTTTTGTCAGCTTTGAGAAGTTGAAATCAAAACTTTTAGAAATATTTTTATACTTCACTTTTGATCTAAAAAAGTGTAAATCAAGAAATAACATAACATCAGGTGATAATCTTCATTTTCCCGCTACCTAACCAGTTATACGACATAATTTGAATATTAAAAATCATACTCATATAATTAGAAATATCTGATTTATTCATTTCCTTTATAATAAAAGAAATTTTAAAAGTTAACAAAATATCAAATTATCCATTCCAGATTATTTTTATAATTTTTATTAAATTTTACAATATTATGGTAATAATCTTATAACCAATAATTTTACATACTTTATGCAAATATAAAACAATTTTATTTATAATATGTTGAATTATAATTTATCTATATTTAAAAAATTTAGGTAAACTGATCATAATTCGTTTTCTGAGATTTAAATCTGATTTTATCGATGTGGAACTAAAACTTTAATCAAACTAAAAAGATTTTATAAATCAGATCAATTTTATGAACCAAATATAATGGTGGTGGTTGGTTGTAATATAAGAGCTTTTTTTTAGTTTTAATTCTTAACTACAATATTATGGTAACAACTATATTTATAAATTAAGCTATAAGAAAAAAAAAATTGCTAATTGACTATTCTCATTTAGTAGTTATAGTTTTAACATTATTTAATTCTTATATTAATATCACATATAATACATAAATCTTTTTTATAGACTAAATTTCAGAATAAATGTTATACACTATAACCCCAAACTACTCATCTACAATATCTCCTATCCATATTCCATTGAATACTGTTTTTTTAAACCAAATCAAACCAAACTTGAACCGAATAAATTTCAATAAATGCAACTGAACAAGTTGACCAACAACCCAAACCATCAAATTTCATTTCGGTTAAGGTGTTTCGGTCCGGTTCTAGCTAAAAAAGATAGTAATAAGAAAAGACTTCCCGATCCCGAGTTTCTTTTTCTAAAGAGAAGAAACGTCAGTGAGTTTAGAGAGATCCGATCTGCGGATGCGACCTCTGTAAATGTGAAGCAAACAAACAAAAAAAAAACAAAAGAGAGAAAAATGGTTTGGGAGAAAGAGAGAATCGTGGGAACTTGTCTACTCGGAGGAGCCGCCTTCGCCGTCGGAGCTTCCTTCCTCCACCTCTTCCTCAAAGGCGACCTTCCTCTAGGCTTAGGGTTAGGCACATGTGTGCTTTCCCCATTCAGAAAACGCAAACCCGTCCGCGTCTACATGGACGGCTGCTTCGACATGATGCACTACGGCCACTGCAACGCGCTGCGCCAAGCGCGTGCTCTCGGCGACCAGTTGGTCGTCGGAGTTGTTAGCGACGAAGAGATCATAGCTAACAAAGGTCCTCCCGTTACTCCTCTTCATGAGAGGTATATCTAATTTTTTTGATTAACCTTTTTTCGGATATTTAAATGAGATTTAGAATATGGTTTTAATATCTCCGCGTGGCCACACATGTTTAGTGTTGTGGAGTTTGTTTTGGAAGTTCGCCTACTACTAGACCATCTCATGTGTTAGTTTCGTATTATATTTAATTGCATTGGGTTTGTTATGATTTGTTAGGATGATAATGGTGAAGGCGGTGAAGTGGGTGGATGAGGTTATACCTGATGCTCCTTACGCCATCACTGAGGAGTTCATGAAGAAGCTGTTTGATGAGTATCAGATTGATTACATTATCCATGGGGACGATCCTTGCGTTCTTCCCGATGGCACTGATGCTTATGCGCTTGCCAAGAAGGCTGGGAGGTACAAGCAGATTAAGCGTACTGAAGGAGTCTCCAGCACTGATATCGTTGGTAAACAAAGATACAAACTTGCATAGACGGCTTAGATTTTTCTTTACAAGTTTTGATTTTTTTTTGCAACTTGTGTGTAGGTCGCATGCTTCTTTGTGTGAGAGAAAGATCTGTTAGTGATAGTAATAGTCATTCCTCTTTGCAAAGGCAGTTCAGTCATGGGCATGACAGTCCAAGGTTTAAAGACGGAGTTTCTTCTGCTGCTGGTACTCGCGTCTCGCATTTTCTTCCTACTTCACGCAGGATTGTTCAGTTCTCTAATGGCAAGGTGTGCAAAGTCTTAAAGAGTGTCCTTTTTTTCTATTAGTTCGTTAGTTGCTTGTGTGTATCTACCGGTTATACTATCTGTTGCTTTATGATTTATGATCAAGTAGGTTGAACAGGTATATGACCTTTTTGTTTCTAATAGCTTATTAGCTATCCAAGTGGCTTTGAGCTTACTGTTCTTTTAGTTGTTTTGATTATTGAATTAGTTCAAACCACAGTATTCACCATCGTTATGGGAACACTCTCTGGTTCTTCCCTTCTGAAATATGATTAGCAAGTTACTAGTTCACTCTTTCTAAGTTTCACGAATCGTTGGGCCTACTTTTTATATCTTTATCTATTTATTTCTTTTTAAGTGACAAGAGGTTGCTTCACCCCTCATTTTATGCCTTACTTTCAACTCAACTCATACCGGCTATGTACTTGAGATTATTTTTTCTTTGATAAATTCACGTTTCCCAAACTTCCGTCATTTTGCTTCATCTTTTCATTCTGCTTTTCATATTGTATAATGGAGTTGATCAATTGACATGCTTATGGTGGCAGGGGCCAGGACCTGATGCACGTATAGTTTACATAGATGGTGCGTTTGATCTTTTCCATGCTGGCCATGTTGAGGTATAGTAAGTTAACTTAGTGCAATTTAATTTGTCAAGTCGTTATGCTGCCTCAGTATGCTATTCATTTCAGGATTTGACTTTGTATTTTTTTTCCGACATATCTGAGCGGTAATCTGTAATTTAGCCGCATATGGATTCTTATCATATATGTTTGTCGACTAGTGCAACTAGAATTGGCCAAGTAATATTGAGCGACCATATTTATTCTGCTAATATTAACTTTTGTTCTTGATTTATTCAAATTTTGTACAGATTCTCAGGCGTGCTAGAGAGCTGGGAGACTTTCTTCTTGTTGGAATACATAATGACCAGACCGTCAGGTTCATAAAGCTCAATTTTGACTGTCTGCTTTATTGTGTGATTGTCTCAGTTTCTATTTAGCTATCTTTTATTTTCATGTCCTGGGAAGTGTTATGGGGAAGATCATATTATGTTAATTTTTATGCAAAGAGAAATAGTTCAAGTCCCATTCTGATATCTACTTTTAAGTCTTGGTAGTGGTGAGAAGTTTAGATGTGCATCTCTGCTTAAATTCGTATTACGTTGCCGTGCAGTGCTAAAAGAGGAGCGCACCGCCCAATAATGAATCTCCATGAAAGGAGCTTAAGCGTTCTGGCATGCCGCTATGTAGATGAGGTGATAATTGGTGCTCCATGGGAAGTGTCAAAAGATACGGTGAGATTCTCTACCCTTTACCTGATAAATACCCAAAATGGTTTCTATGAAAAAGCTAATTTTGACAATGATTTGGATATTGCAGATCACAACATTTGACATTAAATGGGTAGTTCATGGGACAGTAGCCGAGAGCGATGACTTTCAAAGGGTAAAACTAGATTCAGATATGAGCAAGTGTATATATTAAGGTAAAAGCTGCATTTTTTTCTGAGAATATGGTTTGTTGATTTGACAGGAGGAAGAGAATCCGTATGCAGTACCAATTAGCATGGGGATATTCCAAGTTCTAGATAGCCCTCTTGATATCACAACATCAACCATAATCAGGAGGATTGTAGCGAACCATGAAGCCTATCAGGCAAGTTCCTATTCTTCTTCTTATTGTTGGTATACTTCACCAGTGTCTGACTCAAAATCTTTCGTAATTCTATAGAAACGTAATTTGAAAAAGGAAGCTAGTGAGAAGAAGTACTACGAGCAGAAGGCTTTTGTGTCTGGCGACTGATAGACTCAAAATCTGTAAAAGGTTAGAAGCTTTGCAAGACCCATTTTCTGGATGCAGTTTCTATGTAGGATGTTTCTGGATGAGACTACATATGACTCTGTCTGTTCTCTAGTTTACAGTTTACATAAAGAGAGGCATTGATGGTTTTAGCACCAATTGCCTTTCTTTTAGTTTCTTTCACTTTTTTTTGGGATGTTTCATTATGTTTTTTTTTTTAACTTTGGTTTTTGCGTACTGCAAATATTTACAGGATTGTATCTGTTTAGTGCTTTACTATCTCGAAATAAAACAAGGAACTCCGTTAAATGATAAGACAAGTCAACAAAGAGATGTAAGACAGTTCCTTGACTCTTTTTATCACTCACAGGCATTGCAGGTTAACTTGGTTTCTAAGCATCTCATTGCACAAATTTGTAAAATCTTAACATAGTAGGTTCCATGGTACAAACAAACAAAAAAAGTAAAAAGCCTCGAGTTTAGCAGATACTAGTAACTAAATGACGCACAAGTGATTAGAGAGACTTGAAGTAGAGGTGGTGATCAGAGAAGAGAACCCTATAAGCTAGCTTGCATCTACACTTCAACCTAATAACAAACCCATCTCCAGATCTCTCTATCCTCATCCCTTCTCCACAATCTTCTTCTTCTTCTTTTTCTTCCTCATAAGCATCATAGTTAGTCTCCTCGCGATTGATCTCCTCATAAGCATCATAGTTAGTAGTCTCTTCTTGATCGATCTCCTCCACGTGAGTGTTAACCATCTTCATCGTCTGTTATTTTATTTATTAGTAAACAACCAAAATTTAAAGATTCTCTATTAGTAGTTAAAAAAACCACATAAGAGAAGAAAAATGCTTTTTAATTATATAACAAGCAACCTCTTTATCAGGAGTCTTGGAAGCAGACAGCGTCGTTTCTTGCTTCTCGGAAACAGAGCTTAAGTGGGAACAAAGGATGTGGCCAGCGGCGAGATTCGGGTAGTGAGTAGTCGGGTCTTCGATGGTAGAGGAGGAATGGGGTTCATGATAGGTGGAGGAGCGAAGAGGAGAGGTGATGAAGATTGGGTCTTGAGAGGAGAGTCTCCTGCGTTTGGGATGATCGGATTCGTCGGAAACAGGGGAGGAGCGTTTCAAGGGGCTGATATCAGGAGGAGGAGAAACGGGGGAGAAGAAGAAGGAGTCGTAAGTTGGTGGGGAGGAGAGGCGGAGGAGTGAGAGATCAATGTCGTTGATGCTCAGATTCGCACGGTCTTTAAACTCTTCTTGCATCATCATCTTCTTCTTCTTCTTTTTCTTGCTTGCTTGCTTGCTTTTTCCTTCTCGCTAGTTTCTCTGGAAACGAAAGCAAGTGTGAGGCTTGAATGAATATATATAGAGAAAGAAGGGTCAAATGTAACGTAACGACTAACGACTTAAAAAAGGGCGCGCGTCTTGATGTGAATCTATCCGTCTTCGGTTTAAAGATTCCGGTTTAGGTGAGAGTATTCTAAAACAAAACTATAATGAAAAATAAGTAATTAACCAGAGAGCCTACGAAACATGTCAACGAGGTAAGACTTCTGTTGATTGTGATTCTCTTTTGGTTGAAGCTTCCCTTTTACTAATGAAGTTTTTTGACAAATATTAGTAGAGCTATGAATATGAAAAGGGTCTCATTTTCACTCACAAGTTAATGATCTCCAAAACCAAAGTTTACAAGTGGCTTTTGCTTTCGGAAATGTTGACCAACCAACCAAAGTGAAAGAAAAAGAAAACTAAATGACAAAATGTTTAAAGCTTAAGTCACATATGCGTAACGTTTACAACTATAAATTAAAGCTTTGGCCTCACCACTACATTCCTCCTTCAGAAGACAATGTTCTTCAAGTCATCTCATGGCTAAAAGCATTTCTCACATCTCCCCACACTCTGTAATAACAACAGCAAGCTTAGGACGGTTGTTTGGTCCAACAGCCACGTTCTCAATCTTCCGCACCACCAATAACCCATCTCCCAGCACTCTCTGTGCCATAAATAAAAGAAGAATTTGTAATGAGTCATAACAACACTGTTACCAACTTATGTGCACAACTATATATGGCTTTTAAGTTTTTTTCCTAGTGAGACAATCTGAGTTATAATGCAAATGCGTGGATGTGAAAAGAGGACATTACCCCAAAGACAACATGCTTGTTGTCAAGCCACTCGCATTTTGCACAGCTGATGAAGAACTGCAATGCCAAGAACAAAGGTGTAATTATAGACTATAAATGAGACCACTGTATGCCCAACCAGCTACTAACACATCCGACTTTTTTTTTTTTTAAGTTTATCAATTAGATTAGCATCACATTGAAGAGCAGAAGACATCAAATGCACACTGCTTTGCATTATCCACACATGTAAGTAAGTAAGGCCATTGCCAATGAGACTGAAATTACCTGGCAACCATTAGTGTCTGGCCCACTATTTGCCTACAAGAAACGAAAGAGAGCCGTTATATTATTAGTGAACAAAGTCATGAATAAAAAAAGAACATTTGAAAGGGAACTGGTTCCACATATGTTTATTTAAATTTACAATTCAAGTTTAGACAAAAATTCAGAAAGCTAAAAAAGGCAAATACCATGGAGAGCAATCCAGGTCCAGTATGTTTGGCAGTAAAATTCTCATCAGCGAACTGGTGGCCATAGATTGACATGCATCCACTACCATCATTCTAGCAGAGAATTTAGTTAAAAGATGAGAGAAGAAACCAAAGAGATTCTTTCTAGTTAAAAAAAAAACAAAAAAGGGGTAGAGTAAATAATATTAACAGACCTTAAGAAAATCACCACTTTGAATCATAAAATCCTTGATGACTCTGTGAAACTGACATTCTTTGTAACCAAGTGGCTTCCCAGCCTTTCTGCAAATTCACCACCCAACAAAGCACCAGATGAAAGAAGCAACAAAGTGAATGACTTTATGCTCTCATAAATCTCATGAGGCGATGCAATAAGATGCAGGAGAGAAGGTAAGAGTATTAGTATACCTGAGTTCACCAGTACAGAACTGCCTGCAAAGTTGAAAAGGACAAGACTTTTACTTAAGAATCAGAATCAGCTCCGAAGGATATAGAGAAGGAGAAGAAGAGAGGGAGGACCTGAAGTTTTCAGCAGTTTTGGGAGCAATGTCGGCGAAAAGCTCCATCTTGATACGACCAGCGGGGATACCACCAATAGAGACGTCGAAGAAGACGACAGGGTTTTTAGGGTTGGGTGGTCTGACGTGCCACTCCACGTTTCCACCGCCGCTTGCAGGAGCTGCTGATGCTGCTGTTGGTCCCGCCACGATTCCTCCTCCTCCAGAACTCATCGGAACTCAAACTTTTCTTCTTCTCTCTCTCTCTCTCTCTCTCTCAGTGACTTCGGAGAAAACAAAAAGAGAGATGCTTTGTTCTTCTTCCTTCTCTGTCTCTATTGCTTTATTGATCGAATCGATTCTCTTCTCCGACCAACGCCTAAACAAAACAGTAGTGAAAGAAAGAAAGAAAGCTCTTCTGTCTTATTGGGCTCAGATTCGTACTTACTTGGGCTTCAACTCTTTAAGTGGCGAAATTTGCAATAAAACCCTCCAACTTTCTATTTATTTCTAAAAAGTTCAGTTGCAAAGAAAAAACGAATTGCATTTTTTATCTTTTTTTTTTTTACATTACATGTTGCATGTCTAAAATAAAAGAAACTGAACCGTTACATAAATTTCTTGGAGATATTTTTGCAGGATAGGATTTCTGGAGATTTCCTAAAAAAATGAGTGGCTCTTCTCATCTCCCACCAAATCACATAACAAAGGCTCCCTCACCTCCACAAAACCCTTTCTCCTCCTGTGTTTTTGGAGTTATCTTCTCTCATTTTTTCTCAAAGTCTCTTTCTCTGTGATCCCATCCTAAAACCCTTCCCATGACCATGGCCTCTATCTCTAGAGTTTTGCCGACACACGGCAGAGTAAGGAGCCAATGGCTTCCTGCTCTTACTACGACAAGATCTCAAACTCAATCTTTAGGTATATACAGATATTATACAAAAGTCTCTCTCTCTCTCTTTTTCTTGTTTTCCTGAATCATTTTTGTGTGTGTGTTTTCAGATTGTCTAAACCTGTTTCCTGTTAGTAAAACTGGAATAAGTTTGCGGGTTCAGAGAAGTAAACCTTTAAGATCTGTCTTTGCGCTTGACTCAGCTTCCTCCAGGTTATCTTTGGTGACTAGATAAGAGTCCCATGCATTCATGATGTTCTGTTTTGATCTATTTATACATGTGTGCTGTCCTTTGTTTGTTTTTTAAGATGTGATCATTGTAATTTTTTAACAGGAGCAGCAAGGTTGCTTGCAATGCTGCTGCAGATTTGTCAGGTGAAAGCAGCAGTCCTAAAGAACTTAGCCAGTACGAGAAGACTATTGAGCTTTTGACCACTCTTTTCCCACTTTGGGTATACCTTCTACTCTACTCTGATTGAACTCTATATATATATATATATGCATGCATTTGATTTCTCACAATGGTGAATGTTTGTTTGGTGTGCAGGTTATTTTGGGAACACTTGTTGGCATCTTCAAGCCATCTTTGGTATGCTTCTTCCTTTGGTTTATGTATTACAATCTGTGTTTCTCCTGGGGCTAATAGATTAATTGTCTACTCTTTTTTTTTTTTTTGTAGGTTACATGGCTGGAAACAGACCTTTTTACTCTAGGTCTGGGGTTTCTCATGCTCTCCATGGGGTTAACTCTTACCTTTGAAGACTTCAGAAGATGTTTACGTAACCCTTGGACGGTGAGACCCAATGAATGAACCACTGATGTATTAATTCTTTACTCTTTTACATAGGTTAACATTTTTGGAGCTTTTCTGCAGGTTGGGGTTGGTTTTCTTGCTCAGTACATGATCAAACCAGTGCTAGGTTTTCTCATTGCAATGGTATGCTTCCCTTTAGTAGTGTGTCTATATGCATTTGATGATTGTGGATGAGGCAACTTTAATGCAAACATCTTTTTTGTAGACACTTAAGCTTTCGGCACCTCTTGCGACTGGTCTTATCCTGGTCTCATGCTGCCCTGGAGGACAGGCCTCCAACGTTGCAACCTACATTTCCAAGGGGAACGTTGCGCTCTCTGTTCTCATGACAACGTATGTATTTTTATTTTCACTTTTTTTTTCTCTCGTTCTTGAATGTGGTTGGAGGAGGCCTCAGTGCTTTTTATAGATAATAATAGGTTCTCTAATTTGTAGGTGTTCAACCATTGGAGCTATTATAATGACTCCTCTTCTCACTAAGCTTCTTGCTGGCCAGCTTGTTCCTGTTGATGCTGCTGTGAGTTTTCTTTCCTAACTATTTGTTCTGTTATTGTAGCTTATAAGATAACATTTCATTTTAGACAAAAACATGAGTTATCTTAATTCAGTATATAAGCTATTGAATGATTAAAGTAGAGAGAAGCAAAAGTATAAGTTTATAACAAGCACACTTTTTTTATATATATATCAGGGACTTGCTCTTAGCACTTTTCAAGTAGTGTTGGTGCCTACCATAGTTGGAGGTAAGTATTGTGCTCAGATGTTTCAAGAACAATTCATTTGCCTTTACTCCTCAGGGATTTATACGTCTTTATATGCATTGTGTGACAGTTCTGGCCAATGAGTTCTTTCCTAAATTCACGTCGAAGATTATATCAGTGACACCTCTAATCGGAGTCATTCTGACCACTCTTCTCTGTGCTAGCCCTGTAAGTAAAATTCATATAAACCAGAAACATTTCTTTATCGAATGTTAAGGAGTGAAAGTAGTACTGACTCTTTCTCTTGTGAAAAGATTGGACAAGTTTCAGCGGTTTTGAAAACACAAGGAGCTCAACTTATACTCCCTGTGGCACTCCTTCACGCTGCAGCCTTTGCTATTGGCTATTGGATTTCAAAGTTCTCTTTCGGCGAGTCTACGTCCCGTACCATTTCTATAGAGTGTGGAATGCAAGTAAGTTCATTTCTCCTACAAGAATATGATTATTGCCGTTTGTTTTGTTACAGATTCTTTATTAAGAAACGTTATTTGTTTTTGTGAACCGCAGAGCTCAGCGCTGGGGTTCTTGCTAGCACAAAAGCATTTCACAAACCCTCTTGTGGCTGTTCCTTCTGCAGTCAGTGTCGTCTGCATGGCGGTAAGTTTATCATAGGCATTGTTTTTTTTTTGGAACCAAGTGTAGTCTATGTTGAATGGAATTAATGTAAGTATGTTCGATTGCATTCTTCAGCTCGGCGGGAGTGGCTTAGCCGTGTTCTGGAGGAACCAACCGATTCCAGAAGATGACAAGGATGACTTCAAAGAGTGAAAGAATGAAGTAGGAGAATCTATTTTGTGTGGTTTGTTGTAATGTTTGTAGACTTTGCTGCTCCCTTGGATTTTTATTGAAAGACATAAAACAAGATCTGTGTTAGGAAGACAAAAGCAAGATCTTGCATGTTCAATTTGTTGTCAATTTTTGTTTTGGTTATTATGCTGAACTATAGATTATCCATCTACTTGTATTAATTTATTTGGCAAGACATGCCTCCTGCTGTGATGTGCTAGCCCAAGACCTGAGCAATAAGCAGTCCTTAAACTAGGTTGGATGACTGATGTGATAACATCCATGGCCATTATCCCAAAATGCGAAATGAGAGGTTTCATTTCCTCCTTGTCCCAACATTCGAAGATGTCTATCAGTTTCTGTACGAATTTTTGAACAACGAGAGTGATATTGCCCTCAGTGACTCCCCATACCCATCAAGTTTATAATGAAATACCTCATGATCAGATCACTATTAGACAAATAACATTTTATCTCAGAAGTTCGAGTATTTTGATTTAGAAAACCACGAAATGAAAACTCAAATACAAGTGTAACAAAGACAGTCGGTGGGGAAGCCATCCAAGTTTAGTTTACTACTACACCAGAATTTACTCAGTACAATTTAAGAAGATATCCTACATAAGCAAACAAATTGAGCTCATCCCTTCTTTTATCCCATTCGAACCTCACATCATCTAATTCTCATCAGCCTTTCCATTCTCACCGCTAACTCCATTGTCCACCTCCATCTCCGTCGATGTTCCATCAACCAACTCTGGCTGTATGGTCTTCTCAGATTCACCATCTTCACCTACAACTGAATCACTCTCCTCCATGTCTTGGTTGCCGTCTTCGATTTGTGGCATGTTATTCTGGTATTGCTCATACACGCCTTGTGCCTGTTCCTCCCAAAAGAAATTAACATACATTCAACAAACCAGTTTCGAAAACAAAACAAAAATTAGTTATCCAAGCAAAACTAGTTTTGTGTCTTTACCATGTAGAACTCGTTCATCCTGTCGTGAACTATGTGTGCCATCTCTTCAGCATCATGAACAAAATAAGGATTTCCAACTTCATCCACCGCACGATCTGTATAAGCTGATGTGTTTTCGCTCAGGTTGAGGCCGAGTCGATCGGGTCTTTTCAGAAGAAGTTGAAACGTTGGTTGCAGTTCATAGCATTGCTCAAAGAGGGAGCGGCGGCAGAACACATACAGACCGAGCCGAGCACGTGACATTGCAACTACCAACCTTCTCACATCACGTAGATGTCCAACGAAGCGTGTTCGTACAAGAGACAGCAAAATGAAGTCATTCTGTTGTCCTTGGAACTTGTCCACTGTAGTCACCTGAGAAAATAATGGAAGCATTATATACACACACAAACGCATTGTCAAACTCGCTCGTATTCCTACAAGTAGACTATGTCATGTACATGATAAATATCATATGAACATCTATTATATACTTGAATGGATATTGTACCTTGCTAGGCGGGCCGATGAAAGCATAGGGAACACAACGACGGTTGATAACATCACGGATTAAGAGCTTCTGCCCATTATACGTCGTCAATATCGATATCTTATTAGCAGGATATCCTAGCAATCTCATGTATATATAGACACTGACGATATATTCAGCTTCTCCCTGATTTTGATAAAACCATGGAGATGGTGTTGACTCTCCTCTCCCTTCGTAATCAGGCACATTAATCAACTGATAGTCGTATGAGAATCCAGCGTTTGCTCTATGAAAGACGGGTGCTTCCTTAACGATGGAAAGGTCTCCCAAGTCTCTGTATCTCCAGTTGTACAGTTTGGCTAAGCTTGGCCTGGCTCTTCCTTGAGCATTAAGCTCAATATACGGAATACCAAGACGCACAAACCTCGTAAACAGACTCTGATCCATGTGACTGTATTTCTGGAAAGCCATATTCTTCACCACGGGCGGCAGTTGGTGGTGATCACCAATCAGTATACAGCGCTTGAGTCGTGCATGGCCATCTTCTTGCCTCTGAAGCAACATTGGTATGAAAGTCTCAATTTCCAGAATCTGAGCACTTTCTTCCATCAATAAGTTGTCATACTTGAATCCCAACTTAAGAAAATCTCTCCTCTTTAGGGCTGCATGGGTGCACGTCATTGCTACAATCTTTGCTTGTTTGGTCATCAGATAATTTGCTCTATCAGCAGTAGATTTGAGCAGTTCAAAGGCCCTACACTCTTCTAGCTCTTGGAACACAGTCTTGAGATGAGAGAAACAACCTTTAGCTGCTCTCATGTCTTTCTCAAATGACTCCCCACTAAAAACAGGCTTAGGCGTGTCTGAGAAGAATTCTTTGAACGGGAAGCGATCTTGAACAAAGGATGGATTGCTTTCATTTCCAGCACAAGCAGCAAGAAATAGCTCCCACCGCGAGTAGACATGAAGCAACCAGAAATACCCAGCTGTTTCACAAGTATAACCTACATCCTCTGGAATTTGAAGAGATCTTGCTAGTCTCTCAACCTCGCTGAGCAGTTCTAAACGTCGAACAAGCATCGCATTGACACGTCCTTGTCTGCTGAAGTCAAGATCAGTGGCAAGCTCTTGTTCACCTTGACCCAAACGAAGTAGATACCGCGCTGGCACATCCCTCTGAAAATAACAAACCACGCAACATTTGTATGTCAGAACCAGCTAAAGTTTTAAGCCATAAGATACTACTCCGTGTAATAAAAAAGCACGCAGAGAGATGCCAGTAGTACCTCCATTATCTTCTCAAAAAGATCATTCAAAGCCTGATTTGAATGAGTGATAATCAAGGTCCTTTGAGAAGGACAGTTGTGATATAGCACATTTAAGATTTGCACTGCTGTATCAGTCTTTCCGGTACCTGGTGGACCCACCACCATAGTTAGCCCAGGCTGAATACCAGAGATAATCGCTCCAACCTGCAGGACAATAGTAGATATGGTTTGATCACAACTCGCAACTAAAAAACTTACACCTTGAATCCAAACTATATGTCGAATAGCATGAGGAAAAATTCCATCACTGAGGGGGAAAAATGTTTTTGAACATCAGGTAAAAGTTTCTTCGAACGAAATTGAATAGCATGAGAACAATATCGTTCAAAGAGACGAACCAAAACCAAATGCTTTACTATACACAATGAGGCCGCATAAAGATGATGAGTAGCATTCTCGTATGACTTCTTCTATAAGGATATATGAATTCTAAGATTATAAATTTCTCATTATTCAAAGAATTTTCACGATTAACAAAAGCTTATGAGCATAGCAGCACAACATAATAAAATGGTCCTAATAAAATGAGAATACTGCTCTGAGGATGAGAATTAATAGTACCTGCGTAGGTGTAAATTTAACTGAGTTCTGCTTCGGCTGGTCCTGAGGATAAGGCCCTGGGTCAGGTGGGGTATATGCCTCAACAATAAGTTTCTCCTTTGGGGATACATCCACCATATCAGCATTGTCTGCTGGATTTATTTCAGATATCTTATTTCCAGAAAGAGCATTAGCATTCCCTTTTAGTGTCTTTGGAAGAGTGATTCTAAAGGGAGGCCTTGGATCCAGAACTTCCTCACCATCAGAACTGACGAAAGATACCTAAAATGCAAGAGTCATGTTAGACATGGAAAAAGAAGCAGTTTTACATAAACCAAAGAAAATAATTACTAACCTCATAATCTGGAAAACTTTCGCCGAGATGATTTGCATCAAGGAAAGTATCTTTGAAGTCCACAGTTTTCAATAGGTTTGGCATATTAGGCCACTGTGCAGCAGAAGGATTTCCATACCCAAGAAATACGTTATGCAACCACTCCGGAACAATACAATATTCGTTCATGAGATCTCTGATAGATTCCAGAATAGCCTTGAAGTTGTTCTCTTTTGGTTTTCTCCTCATTAGCACATTAAATGTACCATACACATCCTCAGCACCTTTTTCAGCAATGTCTGTAACATCTATGTGATACTGTGCAGCATCTAGAGCGACAGTCACCGTCCTCATATCACCTTTTGGGGGCTTCCATTCATCCCGTTTAACTTTTCCAGAGAAATCATTCATCAGATTTCCTTCCTCGTCACGGATATCAATGACTTCACAACCACGAACATACTGAAGCCCAAGCCTCTGAGGCACTGTAGCTTTATCAGCTTCCTCAGCACCTAATGGCTCAAATGAAGGGCGTATACACAGCAAAAACAGCACATCATGCTCTTTAAGGGAATTCCATTCAGACCTTATCTGTGTTCTGTAACTCTTAATATTGAAGGTAACTTCTGCAGTCACAGATGATGGCTTCTCTTCTCCAATATTAGGCTGCTTCACCTGAGAGATTTTGAATCCATTAATCGGAACGGCCATTCGTGACCAACCACGAAATGCAGTTTCTCCCTCGTTATCTATGTGTGCAAGAAGATGTGGTACAGCTTCCTGTATATCTTCACGAATCTCATAGGTAGATTCTAGACGGAAGAGATTGAAGTTTCTAAGGAGGTAATCGTGGAGTGTTAGAAACTGAAGATTAAGCTTTGGGAGAGCAAGGCAACCTTCCCCAGAATAGTTAATGCTTGGAATAACACTTTCGTCCCACATGATTTGCTCATTTGGGTACAAAGGCAGAGCGTTTATGGCTTCTTTCTGAGACTGTTGCTTCTCAAAGGAGGAGACAACGACCTCAGTCAGAAAATCCTTACTATCTGCCCAGGGATCATGTTTTGAAACCAGTTTGAGCTGCACAAAAGCAAATGAAAATGAGACCCAATGTAGGTGGCAAGGTGTATTATTGTCGTAAGTGAAACTATAAGGGAAGAAAAGTATATTAACTAAAAAAAACTAGAATCAGTAGCAACAAGATTCCATAAAGGTGTGAACCTTCCAGATATATACCTTTGAGCAGACAACATCCCTTAAATCTTCGAGAGAAAGCGCAGACAACCTCTTCCGGAGATCAGAACTCTTGTGAACTGAACCAATATTAGCCAAAGCCACATCTCGCAACTAAAGCAAACAAGATAACAAAAAAGTGACAATTTAGAGAAGACAATCCCAAAATATTATTAGAGAATAAGGAAGAAAACAAAAATAAAACCGTGGGACGCAAAACTACCTATCTATTAGAAAACCATGGTTACAAGTAAATACCTTGGGTATTTTCTTAAAGGCAAGTAGCTGAAACGCCATAAAACGATCGTAATGAAATTGAAGAGCTTCCTCATCAGTTAATTGTGTTCCATCATGATCCTTAATCTCAAACTTCTCGTAGAACTGTAACAAGTCAACTAACTGGGCAAAAAGCTTCCCCTTTTCATGTTTGTATAGGACACTAAGTCGACATTTGGCAACAACCGCTATATCCGCCACAAGAGGTCTTAAGTATCTGTAGTAATCAAGATCAAGAGATGGAGAAATAAAAAGATAAGGCCGAGTAAAAGAACGGTAAAGATATAGACACAGCGTATCAAGATTAATAAAGGAGATACTACCAGGACAAAAAAACACCTAGAACACAGAATACAAATCTTGACCTACTACAAATAACTTGCAAAGAGCCCTGGTGTGAAATATTAATACCTTCTTGTTGGAAGTTGGTTAAGCATATCAATGAGAAATTCCATGAATCTCTCGCAATATAAGACAGAAGAATCATCGACCAATTGAAATCCAGCAGTATCATCACCCTCATCCGCAAAAACTCCGTGATCAAGAACCTGGAATAAAATATATGAGTTTGCATAATATGCGAAAATACTTGATGAACATAGACCACTTCAGCCTAATAAAAACAGGTATATTACCTCGACGAATTCTTCAATAAGGCTTCGAACAAAATTTGCTTCAGGTGATGAGGATGGATCAAATTGCTCTCCCTTAGACATTGCCTCAGCAGCCCACTTCTTTGATAACCTCTTCCACTTTTTTATCAGATCAGGTTGAAGGCAGAGCTCCATCTACAGTTGTGAAAATCAGTGATGACATCAGATCCATTAGAAATACTATACCATCTTAAACAAAATTTGTGGGACTGGTATCCTTACCTGGAAACGTCCATAAGACAAACTGTGCCAAGATTGTAATCCTGCTAGACTTAGAACAGTCTCATTAACCACCGCGTCTTCCAAACTCTGTAACATCACGCAGATAAGGATATTGAAGAAAACAAGAAATAAAAAAAAAACGATCTCGAGCCAAAAGGTTGTACGAAGGAGCATACAGTTTTACTGTCAGCTATTACTGCTTAGCTGCTTACTATATAATAAACTTAGGATCTTGAGCCATGTGCAGCAGCAGCAACCCAATACAATTTGCTACCGATATAACAACATTATATTCAAGAAACAGAACAGACCTGGAAAGCATTGATCATGAAAACCAGATAATTAGTCTTCTCTGCAATAGTCAAGTCTCTTCCCTACAATAGTAATCCAAAGACAACATAAATATACAAATGGTGTAACAGTTGGTGATTATGATTTATCACTATGCCCCCAAATCTATAGCAAAGTCTTAAAGCAGTGAATCCATTAAAGCACAAGTAGAAAATCCAAATTATCTGAATAAGAGCACCACACACCTCTTTAAGGCGAAGAACCTTCTGAAGAAACTTCTTGAACAGATCTTCATTATCATGAAAGCAAATCCAAGCAGCCACATTCTCCCGAAACTACAAAAAAAAACGAATTCAACTTCATATGTTTACCAAATCATTCACAAACAGTCAGATATGCAACGAACATCAAAAGCTCACCTTCTCGTTAATCATAAGAATCATCGACATAACATGCTCAAACGTCGCCGTCTCGGGATCGAAATTAGGCCACAGATAGTTCTCCAAGTACTGACTCACTTCCAGAACCATCACTCTCTGCAGCGGAACCGGTTTACGGCCGCTAACCACCCTCAGCTCCGTCGCGTAAATCTCCTTGACGACCTCCGGATCGAACGGTTTCTCAGGCGACTTGCCTCCGGTCTTGATCCAGCTCTCCTCGGCGATCTTCGTCAGCCTGTCCTGCTGAATCTCCGATAGAGTGATGGAGCTCGGGAGATTGGATCCAGGCTTCGACTCGAGAGGTTTGTCAGCGGGATTGATAGGTGGCTCGAGTGGATACTCGGCGACTCTGTGGCGCTTGAAGTCGTAGGTGCCTGTTCCGTAGACCTTCGTCATCTTCACGCGGAAGTGGGATGAGAAAGTACGGCGGGATTTAGGGCTTAAGCCTTCGCGGAGGACTGGAGGAGAAGTTCGTCGACGTAGTAGAAGATAAAAGACGGTATTTACGACCCGAACCAACCCGAGTTTAATTATTGGGCTGATGGATCTGGGCCGAGATATGAGCTCGAGAAGTGTTTTAGTCAAATATCAAACCAAACCGGGAACTAAGAATTTTGGAATCGAACCAGAAACTGTGAGTTTTGGAATCGAACCGGAGTAAATATTCAATGAAAAACTCAAACCACTTAAAGATTAACACATGGCTGAGAATCTACTTTATTAAAACAACAGAAGTACACATATGGATTAACCCTAAGATTTACTATTTATTTACAAGTTTATGCCACTGAAGTATTTAATAATCCTACATTTAAGCAATTCATGTCTTTTCCTAATTTATTAAATAATTTCCTAAATCAGATTTTAAACTAAAAAAGATTTGAGAACAATAATTTTTTTTAAAAACGAGTTTCCTAAAAAATAGGCATTCTTTATTTTGCATTGCTCCTAATATTCATGTACGTATTTTATTATGGCCAAAAATGAGAATAGGTGCACATATCATAATGTTAGCCTAATAAACCATTTATAAATCATCTATGGCCAAAGTCATAATTTTTGAAAATCACCCGGCCCAAGTTATCATTTTCATATTTGTTTTTATTGTTTTTATTATTTTCTCAAGATAATGATTTAGGAATCTATTTTTACAAATCGTTTAAAACCTTTTTTCAAAAAATTCTGAAGGAAAATAAATTTCACTTTAGTAATATAGATTTTTATTCATAAATTATAAGTATAATTCTTTCATAATATAAGTCCAATTAGTTATAAATATTAGATTCGTTTATATGATGCATTGTGATATAATAGACAACTAAAATCACAAAGTATAATTATTTAAAGTAATAAATAAAATTGCTATGTTTTAAAATGTTATATCAAAATTATGTAATACAGTCACCGGTCAAGCTATAGAAATAAACAACAATAACGCAAGATTACTTTTTTTAACAAATTTATTTAATATAAATTATATTTCCAAATATGTTTATATATTTTATGTATTTATAAATTTATTTTATTTGGTTTAAGGGATGCTAAGATTTTGGAATTGAAAAAAAATGACCCACTCCTATATTATTTTTGTTTGGAAACTTAAAATTTTGTATCATAATATTTTATTTAACTTATAATTTTAATTTTAGTTTTTATTATAAATGTAAAAGATTAATTATCAATTTAAATTTGTATTTAAATATTACAAATACATAAACAAAATAAAAAAAAAAAAAAAATAAATACCCGCCTAGTCGGCCGGGTCAAAGTCTAGTATCTAATGAAAACCTACAAGTTTTTATTTTGAAATACTATGCCTTAAGTAGCACCTCCATTAGTGGAGTTCTAACTCAAAAGTATCTAACAAAATTAATAACATAACATTATAAAAGTAGAAAAGAGAGAGATATTATCAGACAAAACATCTCAAATTAGACTCTATGATAAGATAGTGTCTTTATACTATTCATCCACATGTTTACTTTTTAGTGGTTTAATGTCTACTTAAAATTAAAATTTAATTACTTGATAAAAGTGTAAATACAATAATTATTTTTACACAGATTTAGATATTCTACCATTAAGGTTGTTCTGAACTTCTATCTTTTTCATATTTTCCTTTGATGTTTAGATATCTATAGAGTTTAATGGAGATGCTCTTACTTAGGTCCCAATATATAATGGTAGTTGTGTGAGTTGTTTTCTCAAGATACCTCTCTCCTCTCAGTACCATCAGCGGTTAATAAAGCCATCATCATGAATAGAGCATATTCCATCCCGATAGATCTCATTCTCGAGATACTCTCAAGATTGCCTTCAAAATCAGTAGGGAGGTTTCATTGTGTGTCCAAGCTATGGCGATCCATGCTTAGTCGTCCATATTTCACAGAGTTGTACTTGACCAGGTCATCTGCTCGACCACGTCTCTTATTCACTGTCTACAGAAGTGGCGATGAGGACCTGCACTTCTACTCGTCGCCACAGCCTCAGATTCCGTATGAGAAGTCTTCTCTTGTAGTAGCGGCCGATTATCATACGACGTTCCCTTCAAGACGTTGTAACTATGCATGTGGTTTGATATGTTTCAGTGGAAGGTGCCACTCAGGAAAGGAAGCACTTGCTCTGATATGTAATCCTATCACGGGACAGTATGTGGAGTTACCTAAAGTGACCATGTACAATACGTCAGAAGCCTATTTAGGGTTTGATCCAGTTAACAAACAATTGAAGATATTGCTAGAGCATCATCCTTATTGTCCTCCAAGGGATCGTCATAAAATTTTGACATTAGGAGTTCCAAACCATGTGTGGAGGAGTAACATCGTTTGTCCAAAATACTACACTTCTTTTTGGGAAGGAATATGCATCAGTGGAGTTATATACTACGTGGCTCATGAAAACGGCATAGGAGTGATATTTTGTTTTGACGTTAGGTATGAGGAGTTTAAAGTTATTAAAGCAGAATGCTTTCGTTGTCATCAAGCTCCGAGATTGATAAACTACAAGGGTAGATTAGGTTTGATTACTTGGAATCCTGATTACCGTGGTCCTCCTGAGCTGCATATGTGGGTTCTACATGATGTCGAGAAACAAGAATGGTCCAATTATGTCTACCCTTTGCCTGAGAATGGTGCCATTGAACTCTACAAGTTCTCAATTGCTGGAATGACTACTACAGGTGAATTTGTTTTGTCTACGATCGATACATTACCGTTTTATGTTTTGTACTTCAATCCCGAAAAGAACACTCTCCGGAGTGTTGAAATCCAAGGTTTTGGTGAGAATGTTAGTAGAATTAGAGTCTTTGTAGACCATGTGGAGGATTTCAACTTTTTAAAAAGAGAGTCTAGCTAGTTTGGCTATGTTGTTGTGAGCTCTTATCATTTTGTTGGCTTATCATATTAATATACTTTCTTTCGGGTTTTCATCTCCATGCTCTACTTGTATTGTGATAGATATCAAATATCTCTACACGGACTTGGCATGTGCAAAGATGACGTGGACAAGGAAATATAGTAATTGAAAGACTCTAAGCGGTTCAGAAGCTTTGCCGTTGGATTCTGGAGGCAGCTAGAGATTGAAGAAGACGAGGTATAAATAGGAAAGCTCGAGTGATGTGGAGATCATGCTTATGATGTTGATGTGATTCAAGCGCTATGAGCTTGGAGGTGATGATCGCCATGAGATCATCTCTACGATCGCTATGAGATCGTATTTCTATCTGTTATAAGCGTCGTTGTTCTTGTAATCTGACATTGAAGATCAATAAAGGAGATAGAGATTTCTACACTCTATCATATTGCACGTTACTTGAAAGCAAAAGAACGTTTGACATCATAGTACTCAGCATTATGATTACATGTCACGTAGCAAATCTCGCTAGCAACTCTAATCATAGCAAGACCACCAATGTCAATGTTCTCAACCCATTTCTCTCCAAGCTAACTGCAGTAACATTATAGTATTCAAATGTTGTAAATATGAGGTAATGTGATGCAAAGCAATTAAATTAGTCGTTGGTTTATTTGCATCTACTGTTGACTTGAATTAAAATTTTCATTTTACTAAGTAATTGCACACAAACAAAAAGCCAAAGCTTTTCTTATTAACAGAAATAACATAAAAGAATATGAGAATCATCAAACAACAAAGAAAAAAAATATCATTCCTTTTAGCATAGAGTAACGTCTTGTGTAATATAAAACACCTGAAACGTCATTAGATTTGATCATCCATGCACACATGTCACAAACCCTGACTATTTCTTGGTCTGGCCTTGACCAGCTGCCGAGCCAACTTTACCTCCTCCAGCAGCACCACTAGTTCCTCCACCAGCACCACCAGCTCCACCGGCTGGAGCACCTCCGGCTTCAACCGTGGTAACTTTAAACCTTTTATCTCTTAACTCTCCCAAATTGACACTTAGACTCCTCTGCATAGTATTTGACTTTGTAAGAGGACGAGAATCTTTCTTGAACTGTGACATAGCTTCTCCGAGTTTGTTAAAGAAACCAAGAAACTCATCTTTAGCTCCACCTGGAAACATCTTCTTCAGAAGATGAAGCTGTCCCACGTAAAGCTCTCTCATATACTCTAACAACATCAAGACTCTCATGTCCATCTTCGATCCTTCATCTTCCTCACCATAGTCAACATCATCATCATGACGTTCTTCGTAAACTCTGTGGTAGATATCTCCCATGTCGCTGTATTGTCTCTTCATGCTTCCACTTCTTAGCCTCGTGGATTCAGAGTCATCGAACAATCCAAAGAAGAGACTGTTCTTGCAGCTTTTGTCTTCTTCGTCTTCCGTGGAATGATAACTCAGAGAGTTGATGCTAAGATCATGTTTCTTTCCCATAGACATAAGTATTAACCTATCACAACAAAAGTTGATTATCCTAAGTCTTTTGAGCAGCGTATCTTTGTGTTTCTGTGTTTGATTTGCTTTGTTTAGAATGTGGTTCAAGATCTGAGGAGGATCTTTAGATATAAAAAGATGAAAGTATGAATGATTTGGAAGCAAGCTTGTTGTGTTCCCGACTTGTCAACACGACGTTGGCACGACTTCTTCAACGTTGACTAGAAAGATATGGGTCCAAACCATTTGATTTTGTTGTTTGGGCTTTCAGCCAATCGTGAGGTGACAGTTGTATTAATTTGTGCCACGTTGTCACTATTCTTGAATGTTTCTTGGGAGAAGCTGCAAACTTGGGAGATATACAAAGTGATTACATTACACATTCATCGTAATCTATCTCGAAGACGTGTAGAAGAAGTTGACGATTATTATATAATATTAAGGTACTCATAACGGAGGAGGTTTATCTAATCTCTTAAACTTATGTTTATGTTTCTGATGGATTATGTTGAGGGAAAAGTTTGCACGATATATCTAACTTGAATAACTAAACTATATGATTATGTATGAAATTTGCTCGTAACTACAGTAGAATTTTAATTTATATCTAATTTTAAAAATATGATTTTAATTGTTTTGGGAAAGATTCTGCTGCAATATAGTTTTGATGGAAAACCATTCGAAATTTCAAATTTTCAAAATTCAATTTATTACAAATTTGTTGCTACCAAAACATGTCATGTCGTTAGAAAGTACTGTATTCGTATTTTTGAAAAGTAGTGTGAAGAATTCAAATAATTTTCAAAAAGAAAAAAGGAATTTAGTTTCAAAAGAAAAAGAAAAAAAGAATTCAAATATTAATACTCTCTCTATCCTCCTTATTCTAGAAAGCAATATGCGTGAGAAAGTCATATTATATCTTCCGGACACACCTTAGTGGACTAAAACCAAAAAAAAAAATCGTCGGTTCTCCCATAACGAAATGCTTTTGGTATGGTTCTGATTATTGATATATGCAGATACCAAACTTGTTTATATTTTTTCAGATATAAATCAAACATTTAAAACTATATAATATGATAGCCCTCTTCGTTAATTTGTGGGGTCAGAGGAGCCAAAAAAAAAATTAATTTGGGAGAGGACAAAAGAACATAATGCGCATTATCTTGCTCGTGTTACATGGAGAGGTTGGCTCCTCCTACCAATAATAAAAAGAGAAACCGGACCGACCAAAATCAATATCTTTATCAGTGCTTGTCCAAATCACAAAGTATTATTCAAAATTCAAGTCTGAACAAAATTCACGTAAAGTTATAAAGGCACTAAGACAAAACCGCATACGTATCTTTAGCCTACTACCATTGAAAAAACAAAAGAGAATCTTACGTTTTTATTTCTTCTTGTGATCTAAACAAACAATAGCTTTGTCTTCAGGCAAAGCAAAGACTCTTTGAGAAGATGGTTCAGAGGAAGACTTGTCAAGCAACCGAGTCTTATAACAATCTCCAGCCTGAAACTCGGTTTGGTCAAGAACATCTCAAGAGCCTTGGACCTGAGATGATGACCATGAAGAAGCGAACCAAACCTAAGAGGAAGGTTATAGACAGTCCTGCTTCTCAATCAGGTACGCCACAGTCAACACCGAAGAAACACGATCTCGTTGTTGCTAAAGGGACAGGTATGTCTCCTAACTACATGAAAGGAACCTCTAGCTCTGAGGCAAGGAAGTTGAACAAGAGTAGACTTAATAATCTTACAAGGATTCAGAAGAACCAAATCGGTTCAAAACATGATTCTCGTCATGGAGTTAACAACAAGCCGAGTTCGAGGATGGTTAGGGGTTTGACAAAGGCTCCGAGTTTCAAGAGATGCTCACAGAGAGCTACTTGTTCTTCGACTTTGAAAGACTCCAAGTTTCCAGACTATCTGATGCTTCATGATGATGAAGCGGTTAGTGGAACCTCTGTTTTGAAAGTCTGTCCTTACACGTACTGTTCACTCAACGGACATCTCCACAAGCAGTATCCTCCTCTGAAAAGCTTTATATCGTCGAGGAGAAGGAGCTTGAAGTCTCAGAAGAAAGCTTGTAAGGAAGATGTTGTGGAGATGTATGTAGAGGAGAAGAAAGAGTATGAGGTTGAGGTTGGTACTCAAATCTCAGAAGCCCTCTCTGAAGGAGCACCTCGTTCTGAAACCGATTCTGATGATTACTTTGATACTAAAGAGATGGTGAAGTTGTCAGAATCTGATATGGAGGAGACTTTTGTAGCTGAATCTGTGAAAGAGATGCAAGAGACTTATGAGGCTGATGATTACTACTCTGAAAAGGCAGAGATGGTGAAGACTTCAGAAGCTGAATCAGGACAGTCTGATTTGGAGGAGAGTCTAGTTAATGACTCGGTGAAAGACACTTTTAGTGAGGTCAATGATGAATCTGATAGTGAAGAGATGGTGAGGTTTTTAGAAGGTGATCATGACTTGGAGGAGACTCTATTAGATGAATCAGTGAAAGAGATCCAAGAGAACTCAGAAGTTATTGATGCTGGTGAAGAGACACTAAAGGATAATAAAGCTGAAGATCACAAAGCGGAGCTTCAAGACCAAACTGAAGAAACCACAAAGGTTCCATATAAGCGTAAACAAAAGCCATGCAACCAAGAAGAGTCAGACGCCACCATTTCTTGGACCATCACCAAAGGCAAGAAGCCTGTGGCAGAGACAGAGGATTTGAAGGATTTCAACCCAAGAGAACCCAATTACCTTCCACTTGTCCCAGATGCGGATGCTGAAAAGGTTGACCTCAAGCATCAGGACATAGATGAGAGGAGAAACTCAGAGGATTGGATGTTTGATTATGCTCTGCAGCGTGCTGTTACCAAACTTTCATCAGCAAGGAAGAAGAAAGTTGCTCTGCTTGTGGAGGCCTTTGAGACTGTGAAACCTGTTATGCCACATGGTAGAAGTTATGGAAGACACCTTCAGACCTGCAATTAACAGAGGTTATCAACTGAATCTCTTACAAACTCAACTAATAAATCTGATGTGTTGTTGCAAGTTATGGTTATGAAAAAACTTTCATGGTTTCTATTTGTGGTTGTAGTATGAATGATATGATTCTTCCTTAATCTGTGAGGAGGACTGAGTGCGTGTTTGCTTTGAGACTAATGTATGGGACAATCTTATGTATTTGTCTAGTTATATGTAAACAATGCTTCAATCAAATGTTGTTGTTGGTTGTTATAAGACATTAACTGTTGTTTTCAGCCTCTAACCGAGGAGTTTGGTTGTTCTATTACCTAAGATTAGACCGCGCTATAGTATGTAAAACGAAGAGCTCATGCTATACTAAATCAATAAGCTAACACGTCTACTCCTAAACACAAACATTATAAGCTATTATAACTAGCAAAGCACATAGATCTAGACTTAGGACTGGTAGGACTGAAACTTAATCGTTGGTGATCTTCTTGACGAGGGACTTGTGGATGTGAGGGATGACATTGGCACCTCCACTGCAATTAAGTATCCTAGAATCGATGTTGTGTAATAGACAGCAGCAGTGGCACCTAGGGGTGGGCGTTCGGGTACCCGTTCGGGTTCGGATCGGGTATTTCGGATTTTCGGGTATTTCGGTATAGGGATATAAAACCCGTTCGGGTATTTCTGTACTTCGGGTCGGGTTCGGGTATTTTTAGTTCGGGTTCGGTTATTTTGGATCGGGTTCGGATATTTACATTTTAGAAGAAATAAAAATAAAATTTTCAATTTTTTAAAGTTTCTTGTATTTAAAAATATAGATTTCACTTAACTGATTTTTCTATTTTTTTATAGATTGAGTGCTTAATAGATTTGGATATAACATTTCAAAAATAAAAATATTAATTTGGCTATTGTTTTTAAACTTTGGATGTAACTTTTGTTAATACATGAAATAAAAAATTTGACATGCATTTTCAATGAATATCAAATTATTTTCTTCATAATTATATATATACTATATGATCTTAAAGTATGTGTAACATCAATTTAAATATTTTAAATAAAATGAGAGATGTAAACTAGAAAATTAAAGGTAAATATACATATGTTCGGTTATATTCGGATATCCATTCGGGTTCGGGTATTACCCGTTCGGGTTCGGATATCCAATCTCTCCTAACTTAATATCCATTCGGGTATTTTGCTACTTCGGTTCGGATTTCGGTTCGGGTTTTTCGGATCGGGTTCGGGTGCCACTTCGGATATCGGGTAAAGTGCCCACCCCTAGTGGCACCAACTCTCCCATGTGCTGGAACTCTTGCCTTGAGACGACACTAAAGAAAACAAAACCAGCATATAACTTGGGGCAAGAAAAAAAAAAAGACAAAGCTTCTCGATTATCAGACATATATCTTCAAGTACATTTACATCCAAAATACTACAAATATGTAATACTCCAAAAAAAAAAACAAAGTGATGTCTCTCAGTACAAGAATTTCTCTGAAAAATTGAATCTTAAACTAAGCAAATACCAGAAGCCAGCAAGGAAGCAAAACTCAAGATCTCAAAATGAAGACAAAAACAAAGCAGTTGCATAAAGGAGCTCTCAACATTGCATTAAATCATAAGATAGTAGTAAGCACAGATATTCTTCATACGCAACTACAAGTCAACAAGAAGTGCATTACAGAGAAATAAAGTCAACCAAAGATGTCCTCTCGATCTCCCTCGACCATGTCAACATTCTCCATGTTGCTGAACTCCAGAAAATGAGTGGGTCGATGCTCCACGTCAAAGTACTCCTTTGGGTTTCCAAGTTTGACGCCGTACTTCATATCCACCGCGTGCTTAGCTCCCATAAAATTGTAGTTCCAAGATCCGTTCTCAGGAACCATGAAGAACCCAAAGAAACGGTCACTCAACAGCATCTGCACCTTCTCATAATGTGTGGGAACGTAACCGCGAGGATCGCCGCTGCTGCCTTTATCCTTGTTGAGACGTCCCCATTCGTATCCACTTTGCGTCAACTTATAAGCCGTCAAAGAGCACGAACCCGGAGTGAAACTACACGTCATGACGATGCATTTTTCTCCATCACACTGCTTGTTCTGCTCCAGAATCCGGGAATGAGAGATAACATCCTGCGGCGAGAGCTGTGGGAGCTCGTTAGGCTGTGTGTGCAACCATCCCAAGGGCTCGAGATCGTTTAATAAATCATTCTGCTCAGGAAGAGATGACGGTAAGAGAACAGAGTGGGAGCTTCCCCGCTGCGGCACCATCACAATGCAACGGATCTCCTTCACTTGAGGATTATCCGGGGCACTGATACCGTACAAGTATCCAGCGATTTGGGTACGAAGATCCGCTATGCATATGAACTTCTTCAGGAGGTTCTTTGGCATGATGTACGTGTATCCTGATTCCTTTATCTCATCCGAGTTCACGTAGATGTGGTTGACTCTGAGGTAGAGGTTGGTAGCTGAAATTGCACGCACACGCCAATCCGTCTTGGAACTAAACGCAGCTTGCTCGTAGGGGCTAATGGTGGAGACAATGAGCTCTTCACCATGAACATTTGTCGTTCTGGTTGTGACTGACTGGTGGCTGACTTCCTTGGCCTGTTTCTCAATCTCAGCAATCTGTTGCCTCTGTTGAGAAGGTGGAGTGATCTCAGCTCCTAGAATAATATCTCTCATCTCCGATTGCGTCAGAGCAGACGTGTTCACGTTGTTCTTCTTCGCGTAGTCATTAATGATAACATCCTTTAGTGCTCCCTCCACTTTAATCCATTGTTCATCAGTGAGCGATGGCCAGATATGATGCGGCTCAGTGACAACAGACTTGTCTGGCTTCAACAACATCTTAGTCTTCTCGTTATTCACATGAAGCGCGCGGAGTATCAGAACGAGTCTCGAGAAGGCGGTATACGAAGAAACGCTCGTCAACCAATCATCATAGATGTTGAACAAAACCATCTGCGGCTCCGTCGCCTTCAAAATCATATCACCAAACTTCTCAATCTTGAGACAGGCCTGGAATGGAAGCTGCAGCTCGCTTCCCTTGATAACAACGTTGGGGAAATCCAGCAAGTGAACCTCCAGAGGATCCATCATTCCTTTACGTGTAACAATGATCTGGTTCGGCTGTTCTTCGACGGGGAGAGACTTCACAAGCGCAGCAACCTCTTCAGCTGTTTTCCATTTCGCCAGCTGGCTGAGACGCTTCTGACCTGCCCAGACGCTCGTATGGATAACTTTCAAGAACATCTGTCCAGTCCTCGGATTGAAAATAAAAACCGCACCGTTGATCGGCTTAGTTGTTAAGTTCCCCTCAAACGTCTTGTGAATCGTGACACGGTACACATTAGTATCATCAACAAACCATTTAATCTGATTGTTGAATACTTCACCATAGTTTTGAGATGACAGATACGGTTCCGTAGGAGTGGACGAGTATAACTGCAGACCTTTCTTTATCCTATCCCTCAACGCGTGTAGAGCCGGATTCGACTTCATAATCTTGTCCATCGCTCGAGTAAGAAGAGGCTTCGACCCGGGGAACCAATTACCAAACGCAGAGTGCAAGTTGTACGCTAGATCAATCCCAATCACTACACCGGTTGGAGACGGATAGATAGACATGCTATCCGATGTATAATCCATAAACTTGGCTCTGGTGTAACGCTCAATATCATGAGAGTCATAATCTCCCCATCGAAGCTGTACATCTATCCAGTACTTGTTACTCGCTTTCTGATCGAACATATCTTTAGACTCAGCAAGGAGACTAGGTTTCGACATCGGCCATTTATGGGAAGCGAACAGAAGAACATCAGCGCAAGAGCTGTTCATCTTATAACTCTTCCTTGGATGTATGGTCTCCTTCTGCACAGTTTCTATCTCCAATGCGTCCAGCTCTTGGTCCAGCACTTGGCAAAGATCCATCACAACACTCTCGTGTATCTTTTGCCACAGATGAGCACGGAATATCTGAATCAGAGATATCTTAAGCGTAGGAATCTTCCCATGCATGAATACTCCCGTCAGATCCAACTGCACCTGGAACCCCAAGTAAACATTCGCACGGTTAATCGTCGGCGACCACCAGAGCGTGAATCTTCTGTTAGGAATCTGGTTCAGACCAGACCTCTGCGCGTTCGTCAGCTTCTTGTACTTCATCGACTCCTCGAAACCAGACGCCTTCTCCCAGAAAAGACCCTCCCACGTTGGGAAGTACGTTCCCTTGAATAAGGTATGCTCGAGAATACCTTCCACGCCACCAAGAGCTTGTATAACATCGGTTCGGTAATTGTTCAAGTTCCATAGCTTCCCATCGTGCCTCTGGTGTGTCCACCAGAAGGGGTTTTGTTTAAGGATCTGGTACTGCTTGAACTCGGTCCGAACCCTCCAGCCTTTATCATACGCTAGCGTGTGCCTATCCTTCTGGAACAGAGTATTTATACGTGGAATTCCTCTGTCCCAAGAGTCTTCAAGATCCTCCAGTGTAAGACGCCTGTTTTGAGCCTGTGCTTCTTGTCTCTTTAAAGCATACTCTGCCCACACACGCTGCGAATCGATAAACTCGCTTTCCCATGGCTGTATGTAACGGTAAAGATTTGGTATAAGCTGATCTTCCTCGTGGCTCATCCCGCTCCTAAAGTGGGTTACACCAACGTCTGTCTGCTTGCTGTGCTTAAGGTCGCTTTGCGGGATTAAAATATGACCCATTGACAACATTCCCAGACCGCCAAGCTCCTTTGGAGCGTAGAAGATAACCGGAGGAAACCGAGTCGGCATCTTTGAGTTCAGACCTATCTTAACTCTTGTTTGGATTTTATTCTCACACTTGACCAGTAGATCCAAAAGCTCTTGCGTGTGCACTGTTGCTTCACGAAAGTAAGTCATGAGTCCAATCAGAGCCGTGTTCCACTTGTTGACGATCTTGGTAAAGGTTGTTGATCCCGACGACATGAGAATCTGCCTCACACGATTCTCAAACACCTTCATGTGTTCATCATCAACCCGGAGAAAAGCAGCTGCAGTCCTCTCCTTTGTCTGTTCGTTTTGAAGATTCCAGACACCATCTTTAGCATTGCTTTGCGTCGTCGTCGTCCTGATTTTAGGAAGTATGCGAACTTCAAATCCACACATGCTGAAGAGAAGGTTAGGATTATCCTTGCTGTAGACAGAGACGAAGCCATTCTCCCACTCGAAACTTGTGATGCTCCGAGGCATACGGTTCTTCATGTCCCAGAACACACTTCTACCGAGATTGACATCATGTTTCATCAGCCTCATCCTCGCATCTCTTGGCCAGCACTTCTTGTTGTTGTATCCCACCATGTTTTCATTGTTGGGATCGGGATGCTCCGTAAGATAGCGCTGAATAAGATCACGAGCCTCTTCATGTGTAAATTTAAACATGATATGAACTCTGTCTATATACCGAGAATACAGCCTTATGGGATGACGTGTCTCCACTTTTGTATCCCAAAACGTCATAAACTCGTTAGGCCTCTGCGGTGGTCCAGCAATCTCACTCGCTCGAGTCAAACCAAGAAGCAAAAGATCAAGCGACAGTCCATAGAACTGAACAATAAACGATGCAAACTGAAGTCCCCTGATCAGACCGTACGAGTTAGTATGATTTATATCCTTGTAAGCCAGAAGCACGTTATTCTTGGCACACATATAATCTGCAAGATTGTGATCAAGAATCAAACGGAGAAGCCTGTTCAACATAGTCAAATCGATCTTCTCAAAGAACTTTTCAAACTTCGTCTGGAGCAACACCACACACTGCCCATCACCTGTGTCCCAAATCCCTTGCAAATTATTGATACCTTGACACCACTTGTAAACCAGAAGCGGTGGCGGCTCTGAGTCTGCTGGCTTGATCCAATTCGGAAACAACTGACGCTTATCACCTTCGTACCACAAGTATTGATCAAGATACGCATCTGTAATTTTCTCTAGAGGATCTATTGCGTAAACCGGTATCAAGTAGCTGTACAGATCCATAAACTGTATGCCAACCTCTTTCATGTTACGCTGCGTGAGAAGAAGACGTTTGATTCGTGACAGAGCTTCGTGCGGATTGTCGTAAGCTTGTTCAATCAGACCAAGCTCCTCTCGCTGCTGCTGATTCAACCTCACATCACCACCGTATGATTCCTTTAGTCTCTCAAGAGCCAAGATGAGCAGCTTCGTGTCGTGTTTGTATGACAACGGAGGGAATGGAATCGGAGAAAACCTCCTTGACTCCAGCCAATGAAAAGTCGTCCTATGAATCGACACCGCCTCTTCTGGAGTAACGTACGGACCATCTTTCAAGTAATTATGCTGCCTTTCCTGTTCTGCCTTCAACCAAAGACGAGTTAACCTTCCGAGGTTTTTCTTACAAACCGTCTTATCAACGGTCGCTCCTCTTCGGATACGCTCACGGTTGTAGTGAGCAACGTTTGTCCACCAATCAGCCTTAGATTTGACGTAACGGAGGACCATATTCTCAACTGGTACGGGCAACCCAGGAACTTTCCAAGCGATGTTAGCTTTCCAGCATCGCCATGCCTCGCTAAGGTGTTGTAATACCGTCTTGGCTTTATTTTTCCTGATACCTTCTGGCATAGCATCAAGAACGTCGTGCATGACAGCAGCTCGAAGCTCCAAATCAAAATGGCTCTCCACTCTCTGCTTTGTGACCGTTTTGGGAATAGCTTTTGAAAGACGCCCCTCGAACTGACGACCGAGAAGATTCCCTAACCATCGCTCAAGAAGAGGGATTATCCCTCGTAGGAAAAACAGCCAGACCCTCCACATAGGAGCCCAAAAACCACACCCTGGTCCTTTACCCACAGGACCGGTGTTGAACCTGTAATATATCAAGTGCTTTAGATCCTTGCACATCCTGATCTGCCTCATGAGTCTGTATTTGTACCGATACATACCAGTCAACTGACCAACGTGGGAGAAAATATACTGCAGACCATCAGCTAACTGGAAGGCATCAACGTTACCGAGCCGGAACTGAACGTTTGCGTCGACTACAAGTTTTGTAAGCCGGAGGATCTCACGGCAGAGATGGAAAGCGTTCCCGAACCGTGACTTCTTTCTCTCTTTGGTGGTCAGAGTCTTCACTGGCTTCAAGTTGAAGTTGTAGTCAAGATGCAAATAGTTCAAACCCTTCCGGTGAATCAGTAGATTCAACATGTTATGCCCTTGCCGGCAGACTTGCAGACCCGCTTCAACCCAGTCCAGTTCGGTACTTTGGAAAAACTTTGTAGCCGCAAGAGAGCGGAACAAGTGCTTCTTCTTCTGAGACTTAGGTGGTCTACTGTGCACCTCGTTCAACACATAGCATTTCAAAAGCTTTTGGTAACTAACACGAACTTTAACCGGATAAGCTTGAGGACAATGCTCCTTAAACCACTCTGACACCAGTGGGATATCTTCTGAGCGCCGTGTCCTCCCAGACCTCATATTGAAAGGCCGTGGAGCAAACAACAAAGAGATGCCAGCAGATGTAGTGTCACTGTACAGTTGTGTGTCTTTTAGCAAAGGTTCAACTCCCTCAGGTAAGGTAAAATCATCCTCATCCTCATCCTCATCAGAAAACTTCCTCTCCAGCCTTTCCTTATTAGCGTTGCTTATTGGGTGAATCAACGGATCATAATAAAACGGAGGAAGATCAGGATCCTCAGTCTTTATGTACATAACCATAGGACTATGATACACTCCTAGTTTCACCTTCCTCGGCCTATTATTATACAAATGCGGAAAAGCCACTCTGTATTCAGTTCTCAAAGGAGAGCGAATGATAAGCTTGGTGATGTCATTAAACTCATTCCAATCCTCTTCCCCTCTCTCCATATCTCGGTACAAAGGCTCAAACCTAGGACCCCCAGGTATGCACATGTTGAGAGCCTTCGCCGTGGCGAAAGATTGCTTGTCAAACAAGTAAAAGTAGTTCCGATCAGCCAAATTATCAGAAAGCAACTGCCCCGCAAGCCTGTGAAGCGTCGCCATGATCGGAAGCGAGAGGTTCCACCTACTGTAGCTAGGACCGTTGATGAACCTCGTCTTCACCAACGGCTTGTGGTCGTAAAACCAATCGTACACAGCGGAATCCTCCTCCTCGTCGAGCTCCATCCGAATCGGCTCTAACGGATCCACGTCAAGCAAGTTATCAGCGTAGTCGAGGGGAGGCTCCTCGTCGTCAAACGGAGGAAACCTCATCCTCTTGAAGTGGCGGCGGTCCCTCTTCTCCCGCCTCATCATGATCCACATCGTTCCCCACTGAGACATGTAGATAGGTTCAACAACCAACGGGATCTCGTTCACGAAGGTGATAGCTCCGGTGATGTGGTACAGAACCTTCACGTCGCGGACCTGCTCCCAGGGCATGGGGATGTTCTCGAGTAGCTTGAAGACGGCGTGGGGGACGAATTTGAGCGCTCCTAGGTATACGCGTTTGTCGTGGCTAAACTTCTTGGATGACGACATGTCGCCGTGGTCCTTGACGATCTTCCTGACGTGCTCGGGAGGCATGTCCTCCTTCTGCGTTTCCACGAATCCGAACCTCCTCTTGTTATCTCCGTATCGCTTCGAGTTCAGCTGCGTCCATCTACGGGCCTTCTCTTCGACAGGAGGAGGAGAAGTTGGATTACAAGGTTGCGGCGGCGGCATTATGGAGCCAACGGTACCAGGAGGGGCTAAGGACATTGGCTAGGGTTTTTCAAATCCAAACGCCGAAACGGAGTCGCGGAAGTGTAAAGATGGCGAAGAATTTAGTGGAAACTAATTCAGTAACGAAAACCCCTAAAATTTATTTTTGGTTGAGTCGCTTCCTTTTTTTTTTTCTTAAGAGGAAACGAGTAGTAGTACTTTTTTTTTTCTGATCGAAGGTAGTGGTTATATAGAAAACTATGAGGCGGTGGGTGTGCTTAGGCGGTTGTTCAAATTAACCGGCACAACAGGCTAGTTAACTGTTATTGGGCCTTTGCTTATGATAAACGGGCTATAAATGATTTGTCCATAAGCCGTAGCCACAACGTTACAATTTTTAGTGTATTTGGAAATTACATTTTTGTCCTATTGGTTTCTACAATCTTTCCTGTTTTTTCCCTTTGATCACTAGTTTCTACAATCTCCAATACAGAGCAACTTCTACTCTTAGAGCAACTCTTTTTAATTATATCTGTAGATGTTCAATGAGTATATCTAAATAAAGAGAGAATGTTCATTAAGTAATTCTTAATCACCTTGCTGTTACCGGTTTAATTTTGTTTGGGGCAGAAGCTGAAAACACAAGTGAACAAACATCTTGTAATAAAAGTTAAAACCAGAATTATCAATTGTTTGATTATGCTCTGCAGCGTGATGTTAACCAAACTTTCCTCAGTAAGGAAGAAGTAAGAAGAAAGTTGCAGCTTGTGGAGGCATTTGAAACCGTGAAACCTATTATTCCACATGGTAGACCTGCACCGGTTTTGAGTTATGGAAGACACCTTCAAACCTGCAATTAACAGAGGTTATCAAACATAATCTCTTACGACTCAGTTAATAAATCTGATGTGTTGCAAGTAATGTTTACGAAAAAACTTTGATGGTTTCTATGTGTGCTTGTAATATGAAGCATGTAATTTTCCTTAACCTGTGAGGAGGACTTAGTGTGTGTTTTCTTTGAGACTAATGTATGGGAAACTCTTTTCTATTTGTCTAGTTATATGTAATTATTTGAAACTATGATTTAAAATTGTTCAGTTACCTAGAATAGAGCATGGAAACAGTATGTGCAGTATATAAAACTAAGAACACAATAACAATCATCCATAGCCATAAGAGCATTAGCAAGATCATAAGAGTATATGAGTATAAAACAAGAAACCAAGGGGGTTAAAAAACTAACCCATATACACTTTGAGGAAGCCCATACAACAGCTCACTAAATCAATAACTAGAAAATCACTTGGTATTTGGGGAGTGAAATTCAGTCGTTGATGAGCTTGTTAAAACGAGGGACTTGTATGTGAGGGGATAACTCCTCCACCAGCAATAGTTCCTTTGATGAGAATGCCAAAGCTCCTCATCTCCTCTGATTGCATCCTGCAAATGTCTCGGGGGGAATTCTCTTCACTTTTCAGATCTTTGCTGGCGATTCAAGCCAACTCAACAACTTCTGCAGTTAAGTATTCCAGAATCAATGCCGTGTAGACAGCGGCTTCTCAATTATCAGACAGATATCTTCTAGTACATGTACATCCAAACTACTACAAAAAAAAAACAACAAAGTGATGTCACAGTACAAGAACTTCTCTGAAAATTGAATCGTAAACTAAGCAAAATAGCAGCAGCCAGTAACCAAGCAAAACTCAAGATCTCGAAATAAAGACAAAAAGAAAGCAGTTGCAAAGGCACTCAACGTTGCATAAATCATACTCTACAAGAAGTGCCTTGTAGAGCAAACAAAGTTTGGGTATGTTGTTATATAACCCTACAGAAAAAAAAAGCATGCAAGCTAACTATTTAATTCATAGAAAGAGAGGAACCAAATTTAAAAGCAAGCGAGGATGGAGTGATTTCAGCTCCTAGAACAATATCTCTAATCTCCGATTGTGTCAGATCCCATACCTTCACGGCTTCACGTTGTTCTTGTCTGCGTAGTCAGAAACGATTAAATCTCTTAGCGCTACCTCCACCTTCATCCATTGTTCACCAGTGAGCGAGGGCCAGATGTGACGTGGCTCAGTGACAACAGACGCGTCAGGCTTCAACAACATCTTAGCCTTGTCTTCATCCACGTGAATCGCACGTAGGATCAGAATGAGTCTTGTAAAGGCAGTATACGGAGAAACACTCTCCAACCAATCATCATACATATTGAAAATTTTAATCAGTGATTCCGTCGCCTTGGAAACCACGTCACCAACTTTCTCAATCTTAAGGAAAGCATGGAAGGGGAGCTGCAGCTCGCTTCCCCTGATAAGGGGGTATGGGAAATCAATCAGTTGAATCTCGAGTGGATCCAACATTCCTTCACGAGTAACAATGATTTGTCCGGGCTGGATTTGAACAGACCGTATAATTGCATGAACCTCTTCAGATGTTTTCCACGTGGCAAACTGGTCGAGGCGCTTCTGACCGGCCCAAACGCTCGAATGGATAACCTTGACGAGTAGCTGACCGTTTCTTGGACAGAGAATAAAAAACGCACCGTTGGTTGTTAAATTCCCCTCAAACATATTGTGAAAGGCGTCGTTATCATCAACGAACCATGTGATTTGTTGATTGGTGAATATTTCGCCAAAGTTGTGAGATGACAAACATGGCTGCACATAGTCCATCTCATCGTTGTTGCTCCACATGGCTAGTTAATTAGGGTTTTCAAATCCAAACGCGGAACGGAGGAGGTGTAAAAAACTCTAGAGCCTAAGATCGATCGCGAAGAACTTAGTGAGGGCTAATCGAGTAAGAGCATGTTTATCCCTCGTACCCACTTGGGTTTCTTTCTTTTTTTTTTTTTTTTTTTTTTTTGGTCGATTAAAAAAAAAAAAAATTAAAATGCACCATTCGCGGGCCGACACCTGTCGGTGGGGCCCACGAACAGTGAACAAACCCAGCAGCATACGTTTTTTCCTTGGCGACTTTTAGCTCATGTTTCTTCAATTTTGTGGACCCCACAGTCTACTTTTTGCCTTGAAACCCTTCCAAGATATCTGCAATAAACATGGTCTAACTCGAAACCCCTACAACTTGAGTCGCTTTCTTTTTTTTTTTTCTGTCAGCGGGAACAAGTCGTGGTTATATACAAACTTATAGGCGGTTATTCAAACCGCAGAGCAGGCTAGTATTGGGCCTTTGTTTATGATAATTGGGCTTTTAAAATTATTTGCCCATAGGCCGTAGCCATTAACTAAATAGTAAAGAGAGAAAAAAATAAAAAGAAATTCTTAATCACACCATGCTATTACCGGTTTAATCTGTTAAGTGAACAAACAATCTTGTAATAAAAGAAGTTAAAATCCACAAGAACAGCAATTGTGTAAACACAATACTGTCTGTCTTCAAGTCTCTGCGAATTGTCTTAACCCCTTAACTAATCCCAATTCTAAGCTTTCAAGGTTTCTATCCGAAATCTTCAATTTTTGCTTCCTAATTTGTAGCGATTTTGAATATTTCTTTCTCTCTGCAGAGAGTAAAATGGCGGATGCGCCTTCGAGTCCAGCCGGAGACGGCGGAGAAAGCGGCGGCGGCGGCGGCTCGGTTAGGGAGCAGGACAGGTACCTTCCAATAGCTAATATAAGCAGGATCATGAAAAAGGCGTTGCCTCCAAACGGGAAGATCGGGAAAGATGCTAAAGACACTGTTCAGGAATGCGTCTCTGAGTTCATCAGCTTCATCACCAGCGAGTATGTTTCTTTCTTTCTTCTTTATGAATCTCTCTCTCTCTCTCTGAGTTTTAGCTTTTAGTAAAGTCTTTTAACTTTTTCTTTTATCTGAACTCTAATCAAACAAAAGTGTTGATATTGATTCTTGATCCTGTTCCAAGATTCTTTCATCTTTTGAATCTGTGAAAATTTGAAATTATGTATTCGTTTATTGTAGATAAGATTTGGCTAGTCACTCCTATCTTCTACTATCTGAAGTCTTTTAGGTCCAGAGACTGTCCTTTGGGATCCTTATCTGATCTTATGTTTGATTAGTGTTTTGTGTAATGGTTGGTTTTGGTTTGACTGTTATGTGTTTTTTTTATCTCTAATTTGCGAGACTATGGATTTATCTGTTATCTGGTAAACAGGGCAAGTGATAAGTGCCAGAAAGAGAAAAGAAAAACTGTGAATGGTGAGGATTTGTTGTGGGCAATGGCAACGTTAGGTTTTGAGGATTACCTTGAACCCTTAAAGGTTTACCTTGCGAGGTACAGGGAGGTAAGTTCACATTTTTTAACTTCTTAACCCCCCTCCTTTTCTACAGACTGTTTTATTTTTCTTAAAGCAAGAAAGATAAAACTAAGATCAAAACTTTGCTTGTCGAAAACTTGTGAAGAAAATTTTGTTTACTCTTTTGGCTTTTAAAGCTCTTGCCATTGCGAGACACTGATTTGGTCTTTTTCATTTCCATGTGTATGGGGTTGCTGTGAAACAATCCTGCTCCTGCTGATGCAGTTGGAGGTAAATTATAAAAAAAATCCCATATGCCACCATTTCAACTTCTTTTAATTTTGAATTTTTCTACTCACAAGAGTCATTCCATTCCATTGGTGTCTTACGGAATCATAACAGGGGGATAATAAGGGCTCAGGAAAGAGCGGGGATGGATCCAATAGAGATGCACCTGGTGGAGGTGTTCCCGGTGAAGATATGCCGGTATGGTTTTTGACAAATGTTACAGTTTTTAATTTTTTTTTTTTGCTTTTTGTTTTCTTAGCTCTGCCTTCGTCATTTTGATTACACAGAGCTGGTGAACGAAGTTGCAAGAAACTCTACAGAGATAAGAACAACGCCCAGTGATCAAAGTAATCCCTTTCTCTCTCTATCACACTGGCTTGTATATATACCCAATTGAAGTGCATAGTAATCTGTATGCATGTAGGTTTTATATCCAACCTTTCACGTTTATATTACAATAAAGTACTACAGCATAAAATCTCTTTTAGTAAAAACCATAACTTTTACAGCATAAATTTTACTAACTTTCTTTTTGGTGTAATTATTTTTACTAACTTACCAAAGGTAAATCTGCTGATCAAGTTGATTTTTAATTGTTATTATTATTTTTTTGTGGCTGAATCTTACCCCCATTGCATGATCTTTAACCCATCTCCTTGACAACGATTTTGGCTAACGTGGAATTTTCTTTAAAATGTGTGCAGGTAAACTTAGAGATCAGTGTGTTGTTAACAATAAACTTAGAGATCCGGTTTAGTTGGTTGTAGTTGAATATTTCTCTTAGATACCAGAACTATTTGAAAGAAGGTAAAAAATGTGTCTAAAAGCTCTCATCTCTTAGCTTCGTTTATGGATTTCAAAAAGTTGAATATGAACAGACTAAGATCTCATCTATTTGATATCCATTCTCTTTTATTTAGTCTTTATAAACTCGTTATCAAACAATTAGTTTAGAAAGACCAAAGAAACTTGAATACAAGAAAAAAAATGTCATCTAAATGAACATCCGCTAATCCGAATTGCTTACAAGCTTGCTGGAGCTCATCTCTAGTATATATAGCCACTACCATCTTTATCAAAGTAAGAAAAACAGTGAACAAATGGTCTTCTTTCTCTATTTTATTTAAATGCACCATTGCTGCTATAAACTCTCCATAGGCTTATCTATATCCACCTGAAAATGTGTGTTTCCAAATGATTTGATAGCTTTGTATAACCTATAGTCAAAAGGCAAGTAGAGAACTAAGACTTACTGCTTGCATTAGTCCTAATATTTCTAAATCTTCAAGGTTAGGGCTAACTCTGTCTAATCCTTTCTCGAGTTCTTCTAAAGTTATGTGTCTGTTTCTATCATTTTGAACATCTCTTTCACTCCTGCTATCTCTTCCTCTGACAAGGTCTCTGCTATCTCCTGAATGAATCTCCATATAACAGCATGTCTCGTAAAGATACATTGGTTAAACTGCAAAGTTACTATAAATAGTTCACCCTGATAGCAATTTTGTTGAGCTTGTTCATGGCTGAGAACTGTTTCAAACGACTTAGGACAGCAGAATTATCAACAAAACAGAGCGAACCAAAGTCACTAACCTTGAGTGCTGCTTTTTCATCTCCACTAACAAACAAGAAGTTCTCAGGCTTAAGATAACGGTGCATCACACCAAGAGAATGACAAGCTTGGGTAATGGTAACACCGACGATGATCCTCCCAAGCTCAGCAGCTTTTCTCTCAGTGTAATGACCTCTCTGTATAATCCTATCGAACAGCTCTCCACATGCACAAATCTCCATCACGATCTGGATCACGTCAGGATGTCCAGACAAGTGATGCCATTATCGGAATCTCTCTTCTTACGTCTTACACATCTTCAGGGGTCGTCAGTTTCCTCTTAGCGATGGTTTTTTGCAAGCTATTTCTTGACCTAACTTTCTCCCCAAGCTATAGGTTTCCTTGAGATTCTCTGTTTTCCTCCCATGTGCTGAGTCTATCTGTAGACCCACGCTCGCCATTAGTTTCGTATGCGCCTCTCTAGGAGTTGGTACCGCCGGTGGAGCCGGATCCAAGGCGGAGGAAGCGTCTTCATAGCCGCCGTTAACGCTCTTCTTCCGGCTGATGTGGTCTTTGTTGCTCGTAAGGCTCTCTTTTGGTTTCTGGTTACGCCAAACAGCGGCACTAACGGACTGAATGAACCCACTAGCGTTTAGCTGGACCCACGCATGTGTTTTCCATTCAAGTTGTTTAACCTAATTCACAAAACCTATTTTTTGTTCTTGTCATTGATTCTCTCTCTCTCTCTCTCTCTCTCTCTCTCTCTCTCTCTCTCTCTCTCTCTCTCTCTCTCTCTCTCTCAAAGCTTCCAGCGATCGCCGTTTCTCTCCAAGATCGAAACACACAAACCATTCAATAGCGTACACAAATCCATCGATGCGGAAACGTGAGATGATCACAGTAACCGGTTGATCCTAGCTTTTGCAGCTTATTCTTTCTTGCGCCAGAAGCAAAGTTTTCTTGATAAAAGTTAGGTCGAAGGGTTTTGCTTCCGAGAAAGGTTCATGAGTTTTTAGCAAAAAAAAAAAAAAAAAAGGTTCATGGGTCGATGCTGATCAGAGGAGAAGAAGAGGAAATGAGAGGATAAGGAGGATGATGATGAACAGTGTAGTGGTCGTAGTATGCCCATCCTCTGGCATGAGCCAATAACCAAAAGGCTGGGGACATTTCTTTCTCCATAACTAAATTGTACTGAACCAAATTTTATAAATAAAATTTTATCTCTAGAAGGAAAGAAAAAGTAAAACCAGGTCAGAATAGAGAACCATAATACTATTAATAAAACGAAATATTCAAAAATCCAAAATATTTGAATATTTTTGATTCAAAATATTTGAAATTATGCTAATTATCCAGATTTTTATCTGAACAATCCAAATTACCCAATATATAATCTGAAAATCTAAATTATTCAACGTTTTATTATCCAAACAGAACTAAAAACCAAATTAACTGAATCAAACAAAATTTTATAAATAACCAAATAATTCATAATCTATAGAACAAAAAAATCGAAAACCAAAAAAAAATATAGAAAACTGAAATATTCAAACCAAAACCAAATGCTTGTGTATCTCAAAAGTATGAGGATGCTCTTGAAATACGTTCAGAGATTAATAGTAAAGACATTTTTCTATTATGACGTGATGAATTGTCTTTTTATAATTCAGCATTAACAGCATTTTAGTTACATTCCAGTTTAGCGTGAGCAAATTAGACTTTGGATATGTGCTATATAATGTTAGCATTTGGTTTTCCATTGGTCTCATTTTGTGACATAATTATGCAAACTATCCCAGTGGCTATATGAAGTTGGGAAGATGCCCGACTCTTGAATTTGAAATATTACCCCCCCCCCCCCCACCCCACCCCGCCCCACACAATTATTGTTATTTGTTCCAAATCTCGCATTGATTTTAAATTTCTTTCTTCCTTTAATTCCATATCTGTTGACTAACATACACATAGAAATTCTCAAAACAAAAGTTAATGTTGTCAAATACTGTAGTATTCATTTGTGTTGCAGTAGCATTACTATGATTACTTAGATGAAGACTAAAAATGCTTTTTTACTGTGAACCCACGTTCATGGTATATTAAACATGATAAAAAGAAATTTCAACAAGAGTATGAATGAAGGTTCAAGGAAAGAAATATATTCCATGCCTTTTCACTTAGCTGTAACAACATGTCTTCTATAAATAAAATGTAAAATTAACAAGACTAATATGTTGGAAAGAATCATGAAGCCTCCACTTTTACTTTTGCTGTTAAACGAACCTTCCCTTTAAACAATGGCCTTTGGTATTGGAAGGTCCACTAATAACAAAATATAAATATATAATAAGAAACATAGTTGGGCTTTTTCTTTATTCCCCTGCAATCACATGGAAGCCGACATGAGTGGGTTTCGGACTTAGGAATCATGAGAAGCTAAGAGCATCCACAATGGTGGATTCCATTGTGGAGTCTTTAGAGACTATTTTAGTATTTTTTTTTTTTATTGAATAGATAAGGATTCTTAGCAAAATAAGCAGTCCAATGGTGGATTCCTTTTAAGAATCCTTAGGAGAAAAAAGTTTTTTTTGTTAAACATATGAAGAACAAGAACAGAGTAAGACAACACTAAACAATGATTCAATATTCATTTCTTATGTTTAAACAAGTCTGAGAGAAGTCCCAAGTAACTTTGTTTGACAACAACAAGTAAAGGTTACCTCGTCTGATCCACATGCTCTCACAAAACTTGGCTGGAAACAAGTAAATAAACAGATTCCAGGCACCAACTGCTTCATCTTCTCGTTGCCACCAGCATGATCCCTTCCAACAAGGATGCTCACGAGGATGCTAACCTGTTTCGCATCTGACATGCCCATCGACAACAACTCATCCATAATTGCCTCCCAAATGAGCTGGCCTCGGAAGAAAAGCCGTGTTCCGTTCTGAGAAGAGAGAAAACATGAAACTTAAGCATCCCTTTTTTTGCCTTGGATAGATTTTGACACTAAGGAGTAACATCCTCTGCAAACAACAACGAAGCACACACTGTTAGAAATGCTCAAAACATGTTAAGCCCAAGATCTTAGATGTTGCTAATGCGAGCTTTTACCAATGCGGCCAATTTTGATGCCAGAACGGGCAAGAGCTCTGAGAGCAGACTGAGCACCAGGACCAGTGGCACGGAGCTTCACGTGCATTGAGGTGATTCCAAGCTCCTTGCATCTCTGAGCAACGTCTTGTGCAGCAAGCATAGCTGCGTAGGTTAACAAGGACATGACACTAAATCAGAAAGTATATCCATTTATTTATCAGCTACCGCTGCAGTGACAGCCTAGAGAAACTAAACAGATCACAAACCTATAGCTAGATCAAGAAGCAAAAAGAGAAGGCAATCATCACAGAGTACCTGCAGCGACGTATCCATAAGCACTTCAAATTCGCAAAGCTTTATGCAAAGAAGAGTATACACAAACATACACATACCAATACATGACCATTCTTTTGTTGGCTTTTGTATTGAATCTGAACGGAAACATATATGAAATTAAACACAGATAAATGAAAGCATCACAAATCTTAAGAGAATGAGTAATAGAGTACCTCTCTTGTGCCATAAACAGCCGCAATTACTTTTGTATTACCCATCCCGTAAACAGCAGAACTAGACAAGAACAACAAGTTTGATTTTTTAATTCATGCAAGTGCCAAATTAGAACTGAGATAAAAGATAGGAAAAAGATCAGTGTTTACCCGTTTGCCCTGGAAACAACTTAATTACTCATTCAGATCGTTTGTGAGATTGGGACTGATCTCAATCAAAGCTTCTATTCCATATCGATGGCTCTGGCGGAAGGGGAACAGTGGTAAGAGCCTTCAATCACTTGAACGAAAGTTTCTGGATTCGATGAAGATCGTATCGACGTGACGGAGAGAGAGGATCTCGTCGCGAGAGAGAGGATGAGTATTGACGGAGAGAGAGAGAGGAGAAGTTGTGTTGAAATTAAATGAGGTTATGGATGCGAAGAAGAATTGGGAAGTGAATGGGAAGTGAGGAAGAAGAATTGAACAGGGAGAAAAGAGCGAGATGGATGAGCAGAAGAGTTAAGGATCAAATCCTTAATTCCCTTAGCTAAGGATTCATTCTTAGCTACAGGAATTGTTTTAATATTTTTTTAATCCATTTAGCTTAGGAATTGATGCTAAGGATTTGCTAACATCCTCCGTTGCAGGTGGTCTAACAATCATACTTGATAGTTGATACTGAGTTTTAGTGGTAGCATTTACAATTAACAATGTCTTATATATTTTATGATATTGACAACGTATTGCGACATACGTGGGATAGTATTTTTAACTATAAAAAGTTAAATAATTTTTAAGTGAATAATATTAATGTATTTAATAAAACGTTTTTAAGTATACAAAATTTACATATACAATCTTGGTTGCTGAAAACACCTCTTAGTAATTGGGAAAAGATATACTATCAAAAATTTATATATCATCGAGTTTCGACAAATATTCGAGTGTCTCATCAAATAAAAGAACTATAGTATTCTTTATACAAAATTGCGTTTATATTCTACAGTACCTGTATTATATATGATGTACATACTACAAATTTTGCAAGGACTTCAACTACAAACTCCTTGTTACCACTCAACAACAGAGAGATCCTGCTCGGCCTCAACTATCTGCTATTTACAAGAGTTGGAGAAAGAGAAACCATCAAATCATCTATAACGTTAACTACATCTCCCCTCTTACTCAACTCTGATTCCTAGTGACATGTTGGTACGAAATCAAATTCAAACACCTGGTACACAAGATGCAACAATGGTTGCTAAAATTACTGTTTTGGTTAAGAAAATCTATATACTGAATATTTTCGTCTACATGATAGTAAGCAGTCGTCATATGTTATTATTAATAACAAATTTTGGTTATCCACATTTTCCATTGGTGCTCACTACCAATATAATTCAACTAGCTAGGTAACAATAATGTTGAATTAATATGCAAACTTGGATCTGATCTATTTGGTCAGGTTCTATTAAACTGTAGGTGGGTGTAATTTTCACCCCCACTTTTGTGGACTTTTGATGGTTTATTTGTCCTTCCTCTCATTTTGGAGTGTGTAACTGTAGTGTAGTATAATTTTCAGTCAATAAGAACTGTTTCTTCCAAATTACATATAAAATCATTTAACAAAAAAAAAGAATAAATTAATATATGTATGTCTTTTCTCCTTCAGTTAAGTAGTTTTAGTTTCAATAGTGCTATTTTGGGATACTTTTCCTAAAATTAAACGTATAAACGTATTGCAGAACTAGGATGCCGAAAAACTTTTGTTACGTGAAAATCCGACCCCGTTACCTTTTTGATGCCACGAACGGTCGAAGACAGAAGAGTGGCAACTTTGAGTTTAAGCTAAAAGCAAGATTCTATAAGCTACAAAGTTGGGGTGTGTGTGAACTATCAACGCTTTTAGCCAACCTCATGCATAAGCGAATACGCATTATAGCCGTATAGGTAACACTTAAGTATTATTCTTGCTGAAAATAGCGAACAATAATTCCCAGCCATAATATTGTCAACTTTTCCGACTCTATCTGTCCTTTTCATGGCCTTTAAGTTTCACACATAATATTTCTCTGCATTTTGTTTAATATTTACCGAAAACTTTGAATTCCAAATATCCTTTTTTCTTCATGATTAACTAAACCGATTAAATGTTAGGCATTGGGATGCCTTCCGTTTACACAGTTTAACACAAGTTGTAGAAGTATCGTTTTGTCTAGACTTTCAAAAATCGGCTTGATATTTAACTTTGAATTATTTTTGGGTTCACCCCATACGCTGAACCTCTAGATTCACCAACCAATAAGATTATGTCATTTAAAATTTAGTATCTTTTAAAAAAGGAAACAAAATATTATCGAATTATATTATACTTTCAAAATAAAAATTAAACAAAAATTATACTAATCACAAAAACAAAATTTTTTAATCTAAAAAAATATTTTCAAAAAATATTTTTAACGTTCCTAACAAACATTAAATCTTAGACTTTTGGATAACAAGAATTTCGGATTTACCCAAGGGTTTAGGTTTATCCAAAGGTTTAAGGTTTAGGATTATGATTTAGAGTATAGTTTTTTTGTTGATTGTGTTATAATTAGTTTTTTTAAATCAAAGTTTTATAATTTATCCAAAGGTTTACTAAAAGATTTAGGGTTTAACATTTAGAGATTAGTGTTTTTTTGTGGTATTTATTTTTTTCTGAAAAAATACTTATTTTTTGCATTTAGTATTATTTTATTTATTTTTACTTTTTTTATTTTTAAAATGTAATATAATTTGGCAATTTTTTTTTTTCAAAAGATGTCAAATTTGAAATAACTAAATCTTATTGGTGGTGAATGTATAGTTTCACCCTATGGGTTGAACCCCTCTTTGACTTTTGGCACTGACCAGAAGGTCCAGAACTTAAATATCTTTTGAGTCGACATTTTACCAACTAAATATAATTTATGTACTTGACGTTTTGTCATCAGTGATTCACACCGTCTCCAAAACCAAAATAATTTTTTTTGGACTTCAAATGAATAATTAATTTAGGAACATCGTTCAAATATAATTATTTTCCGCGTGACAGTAAAACAAATAAGAATTGATATCTAAAACAGAAGTCATGATTTCTTTTATGTGTGATTTTTTAATTTGGTTCATCACTTATAAAGTTTATTAAATATATTTATTAAGACTAATATTAAATATAAACTTTAAAATACTCTAATCACAATATCTTTTGATATCTTTTCATTTTGAATATACACATATTTATTTAAATTTTTTGACAAATCTGTTTTAAAAGATTTTTACAAGATCTTTTTTTTCGAAAATATATTTAAATATTTTTACTAATTTCGAAATTAGTTTGAAATATTATTATACCATATATATCATATTTTATCTATTATATAATCAATCAATCATATTTAAAGAAAACTTTATGTTGAGATAAATGTAATAAAATTGTATTAAATTGATAAATTTATATATTTTATTTTTGTAAGTATAAAATATTTATGTTCAAAAATAAAATCTAATACGTTAGTAGACGGGTTAATATTAGTAAAATATATAATACATGTATAAAATTAACATGTATTTCATTAAAACTAATAATATAAAGTCTTTGTAACTACTTTTAATCATGATATCTTTCCATTTTAAATCTAAATATATATATTTTATATATTATATTTTAAAAATCTAATAAATCTGTGTAAAAATATTTTAAAGTGAAACATTTAAACTATATCCTATTTTATCTACTTTATAGTCATAATCATCATGTTAAAATACAATTATTATATTAAACTAAATATGATAAAATTATATTAAATTCATAAATTTTATTTCCATAAATATAAACTATTATTTTAAAAATATAATATTGATGACAGAACAATTTAAAATTAGCAAACTATATAATACATATCTAAAATTAACATATCTTAGACTTTTTTATATACAATTATATATTATATAAAATGAATAAACATAAAAATATTGGTAAAAGAAAATCCAACTTTGAAGTACGGGTCAGAATTTACCAAAACCTAAATACAAAATAATTTTCAAATATATTTTCTCATGAATATATTACTTGCTTAATAACTAAATGAAAATACAATACGATAAATATATAATAAGAAGTGACAAATTCATACGATTTTAAATAGTTAACTAATTATAATATGTAAATTATAAAAATTATTGTATATGAAATAGTTATATAATAATATAAATAGATGATTAATGTTAAAATATAAACTATTTATGTTCTAGAACAAATATCTATGTATATTTTGGAAACAAACATCAGCGCGATTGCGTGGAAGAAGATCTAGTTGTTATTAAGGGTTTGTCATTACTCTCACGACATCCACGCATCAACCTTCTGTCTAACTGTCTTAGTTTATTGGGCCAAAAAGAGTTGACCGTATCCTCGTCCACTCTATTATTGCTGACGTGATCATTTATGGAGAAATGAAAGAAGTAAATGACGAAAAGAAAATTATCAGCAGTTTTTAAAAAATTGGTGTGGACACTGATATTATTTTCTTCTTCATATCTTTACTATTGTCAGTTTCTTCTTGTATCTTTTCCTAATTTCAAGAGTAATTAAGATTCTATTACAAGTTTCTTTGAGAAAAGAAAAGTTTAATGTTCTTTATAGAAAAGAAGAAAATAGATTTAATGGTTTTACTTTGAGAAATATCCAAGATATTAGCAACTTTGTCAAAAATATGGACAAATATAGATCTTAAGGATTAAAATGATGGGTTAACTAATCTAAAAATAAGGTTTATAATTAAGGAAAAGAATTTGAGACTGAGATTTTAAATTTTATAAAATAAAAATAAATATTAAAATTTTGAAAATGAAAAATTTAATTTCAAAAGTTTTTTCTTGAATTTCATAAAAAATTGAAATGTTTTTTTCAAATAGAAAAAATTGAAATTGAAAATATATAATCTGAAACTATTAAAAATTATTTATTTACTTCTATTTATATATCTATTATATATAGGGTTTTTCTTATCAAAATAAATATTTTATTCATTTTTTTTCCTATGATATCTTTCTACGACGAATAACTTGAAAAAAATCAATTTTGTAGGATGGCCCTTTTACTTTTATTTGATTAGTTTTGTAAGATTCAAAAGCAACTAGGTAAAATCAATAAACCCTTAGCAGTTTCAATATACTAATTTAGATTTTAGACCATCCTTTAACTATTGTTCTACATACTTTTTAAATTGTATGGTTTCGTGTCCGATGCTGGTAATTCATGTTGCTTGTAGACCTTATCAATGTGTCAAATATTTTAAGATATGCTTTGATAAATTCTGTAATAACCAGGCTATATAAAATTGGAAAAATAGTTTACAACATCTTAATGCTCCGGGTTCGACTGGTAAGAGCCTTGAGGACCAATTGTCATACTTTCGGATTTGACGCCAACCGGAGGCGAACTGTCCATCCATATCATTAAACGCGGTACTGGGTGTTGGGTCTTGTCCCCAGCCCAAATAAAATCCTTCCGGGTGAAGTGGACCGCTATCTGACCAAGAACTCCGGATTATTAAAAAAAAAAACATCTTAATGCTAACTCACCAAGTATAGATAGTCTTTTTTTCTAGCAACTATTTTTAAGAGAGTTTTGTCAATGAAATTAAGTCATTAGTTGGCCCAGACGTTCTATCCAGCCGTATATATAGGATAAAATGGAGTGGCATAGATTCATGGACTATGACTCCATAACTCAAACATGCATAAATTCAAAAATATCTTTTATTTTTCTATTGTGAATCAAACATTAATGATAAGATAACGCCGGAGCCACAACTTGTTTTGGTCCTCAATCTATATTTCTCAAGATTTTTCTTTTAGGGGGATGCTCTAAGTTGTACTCATATACTTGAATAAAGTCTAAACGTTTCAAAATCAACTTAAAAAACTGGTTATAGATCAATTATGTGACGAGTAGTAGTAGTGTATTCGTTTTCTCTTGCTAATAATGGTCTCCATGTGTGGATGCGGAGGATTAATTACTTAGCCTAACTATATTATCAGATTAAAATATCTAACAAACATATAATTGACATAATAATAGTGTGATTAATTGATTAGACCTTGCGTAACTAGAAAAAAAAGGATCCGTCCAATGTGAACGACGGAATGTGGACATAGAAGTCAGCTTTAGAAGCAATAACATTTCAGCACATCGACGTAAGATGTCAACACCAAAGACATCAACATTTAATTAGTCAACTGTGATATAGATAGAGTCAAGCCATTAATTTTTTTTTTTCGTTTGTTGCCTTGTTGCCATGTTGGTACTTGCTAACGTCTTAGGCGGGAAAAAAAGTAGGATACTTTTTTTGGTCAAGGAAAAAATGTAAGATACAATAATTTATAAAATAGTTTTTGAACCAAGTTTATAAAATATAACTAATAATTTATAAGCAAGTAGTTGTCCAATTTTTTCGCTTTGGGATCACAATCACCGGTCGAACACAGGCACCCATAACTGATAATCCAACATATCATCTAAAAATAATTATCGTTTGTTACAACAAAATCATCATGAATTGAAAGAATTACATCTTGAGTCTCATCGAAATCGAATGGTAGTTGAGCAATCAGGTTGACAATTTTCCATCTGTGGAATCTTGAAAATATGTAGCTCGTAATTCTGTAGCTAGTTTCATGTGTTTATGTGATTTTTTCAACATAGCATACGTACTAAACTAGTTGAAATTTTCTTTACATTTTTAACCCGTTTTGCTATGTAATCGAAACGGATTAGCAGATTCCATTATGTGTCTAGGGTATCATAAAACAGATTTTTTATAGATCAAACATTCATTTTTGAGTTTTTTTTTTGACGAAGTTTTTTTGAGTTTCTTTAATAAAATAGATTAAGAAATCAATTGGTGTTGACCATTATGTTGTCGCCATATCTGTTATAGAGTTCAATATTATAAACATTTTAAATATATAGTCGTGGTCGATCGATATGCAGTCAATTTCTAGTTCTTGAAACCATATTTTTATTCTATAGTTTGTAGTCACATTTCCTTGTAACAAAATAAATGGTGTTGGTAAAAGAAAACATTTATATGATGTAAGTATATATTTCAAATTTATTATAGTCAATCTATAAATGAAAAAAAAAAATTTGTAGATATCTCCACTACTAAATTATTTAACGTGAAAGATACGTATATTTAAAAACAAGGATCATTAATGTATAAGAACTAAGAAGTATATACTAATAGATGGAAATTAAGATGCCATGAAAAAAAACACGTTGGGTCACGGAAGAGAAGGTAGCTTGCTGGGCTAAAGCAATTAAGCAAGAAACTTTCTGGAAATGCCTTAAAGTCTCTTACTTTCCGATACGAAACAAACCATTCCACAAGTCATGAACCTTACTCATTCCCTACAATAGGTGTTATTCCCATACGGCCATACCCAAATAATTACAATTGACATTGTAGTGTGTACTCTGTATATATATAAGAATCATGCAGTTACTCTTCTTTCGCTTTTAAAAAAGATCTGCACAGATCAAGAATTAGTAAACAATTTTTTTTTAAATTGGTAAAATAACGTTTTGCCGTACAAGCGGTCAAGAAAATAACTGCTTGTATCAATATTGATTTCTTCCTCTAAATACTTTTGTTCACGTCAAGATTATTTTTATTTAAATTAAAAGTTATTATTAAACTTTATAAGATAGTGTGTCATCAAATTCTAATATTTTTAAATTAAATGATTGTCTCGAATTAGACTAACATAGTGTAGTTTTTATATGAAACCGAAGTTTGACCACACTACTAATTAAATTTATTTTGTTATACTAATTTGTAACCCCTATTTTGACTATATTGGGATTTAAAACTTATATCTGCCTAAATAACATGCCAGGGAGTAGGTATCTAGTGATTGTATTGAATGGTGAAGATCCCAATATTATAAAAATACATTAAAAACTTCGTATATCTAAGCATAGTTCATGGTCAACTACAAGTACAAAACAAGAACTTATTATTATAGTAAAACAGCTGTTTTTTGATAATAAAAGAATAATTACAGCAAAACAGAAACTTCCTGTCCTAATAATACATAAACGAAGTAAATAAAAGTTGTAAGAAAAAGAGATAAAAAATAGTAAACGGCGTCGTTGGGGGGGAATATACCGAAACATAAAATGGAATATCTCATATAGAGTCCCTTATAAATGGTCGTTTCAAAACGCTTGTACTTTGTCTTTGTTCAACACCTCCAACGCTCATTTCACTTCCTCTCCCTCCATCTCTCTACATCTTCCCCAGAAATAGAGGAAACTAGAGGACCTTTCTCTCTGCACTCTTCTGACGTACCTTAATCACTTGATCAGACCCTATCCCACACACATAACAGCAAGATTGTTGTATATTCATGTAAGTTTTTCTTTTCATTATATTTTTGGATGTTTATAAATTATAATTTGGTAATTGTATGGTTGCAAAACGATGTTATTTTGTCCACTCTGCATCTTTTATCTCGGTTTGTTATTTGTCAGTAGTGATTTTGAATCCATCTGAGCTTAATTTGTTTGTGATCTCTTATCATTGCTTTTAAAAAAATCAAATTGTGTGTTTCCACTTTTTCTAGGATCATTAATTAGGATTTGTTTCCTTGAAAACGTATTTGTCTGATCTTATCTCTTTCTGAATAAAGACATTTTTATAAGTGCATGAATCGGACGGTTTACAAGAACGTACATAATATGTTACTCTGATAAAAAGAGAAAATAAAAATATGATGTCTGAATAAGAGGAACTACTCTATTTAATTTGATAAGTGTGTCCGCAATAAAGACAAAAAAACTTGCTGTCTTACTCGTGGGTACAATCGTAATGTTGAAAATTCATACAAGTATATGGACCTCCCATTTCCTCATCTACTTTTATAGATTGGTTACGTACGCGTAAAGAAACCAAAATAATAGAACCAGTTTTTTCTTTCTGAAACATTTAGAGTCGAAAATCAAGGAATCAATTATTTGAAATACAAGTTACACAGTTGTTTTAATTTCTGCATAATACGGTCTAATAATATATTTGACTTTTATCATCATTTCATTTTCTTTTATATTTTATGAATGCGTAGTCTTTTTACATAAAAATAATTATTTGTAGTTAAAAGCTACTGCATAGTTTTCTACTAAAACATACAGGTATACCTTACTAATGGCTTTAAATTTTCCACTTACCTCCTTACTTCAAGCTTGATCAACATACGTATCTTTTTTGAATATTAGGTCAACATACTTTATGGCTTGTGATTTCAACATCAACGAAATGAGGAACTAAAATAAAATCCATACACTATTTTTCATGTTAATATGATATTTTCAAGTGGGATTTAGAGATTTAATTCTCTATTTGCTTTTAAAACTGCCTAACTTAGTTCCAAGTTAGGTAACTGCTTTAATGTTTGTAGCAAACTCTTTCTTATTTTGCACATCCAAAGTAAGTAATGAAATATATTTTTTTTGACTATCATTTGAAAATCTATGATCAGACCAGACGATGATTTATATGACAATGTTGTAATATATTAATTTCTCTACAATATATTTGTCCTGTTTCTTAAAAAAAAAACTGATTACTGAAAAATAAACAATAAGCTTTTGTTCTTAATGTTGGATTAAAATTGAAATAACTTGAGGAGAAATTATCACTTTCTTACCGAAATATGGAATAGAAAAAAAGGTTTATCATGTTTAGGAGTTACCATATACTGTATTAGATATCTAATATGTCTAGAAATTATATTTCTCTATATACAGAGATGACAAATGTGCCATAACTTACAAGTTCGAGAGTGCTTTAGTTTTGAGATTTCTTAAAACCAATAAGAGAATTGATTGTTAAGTTTTTGATTCAATACTTACAACATCCCGAACTCTTTATAAGTTACATCCAACATATTTCGCTCTTATATGATTCATTGTTACTCAAAGTTGCTAATGTTGAGTTCTTGATGAAATTACAGAGGTGAACAAGAATGGCAGGGGATCAGTTAAAAGTGTTGAATGCACTTGATGTAGCCAAGACGCAATGGTACCATTTTACGGCTATCATAATCGCAGGAATGGGATTCTTCACCGACGCATACGACCTCTTCTGCATCTCTCTTGTCACCAAGCTCCTTGGCCGTATTTACTACCACGTCCCAGGCGCCCAAAAGCCTGGGACTCTCCCTCCCAACGTTGCTGCTGCCGTCAACGGCGTCGCCTTCTGTGGAACCCTAGCCGGTCAACTCTTTTTCGGATGGCTTGGTGATAAGCTCGGGAGGAAGAAAGTTTATGGTATGACGTTGATGGTCATGGTCCTTTGCTCCGTAGCCTCTGGTCTCTCTTTTGGCGACAAGCCAAAATCCGTGATGACCACGCTATGTTTCTTTAGGTTTTGGCTAGGGTTTGGGATTGGTGGTGACTATCCTTTGTCCGCAACAATCATGTCTGAATACGCTAACAAGAAAACTCGTGGCGCGTTCGTTTCTGCTGTTTTTGCTATGCAAGGGTTTGGTATCATGGCTGGTGGCATCTTCGCTATAATTATCTCCTCTGCTTTTGAAGCTAAGTTCCCTGCACCGGCCTATAAGGATGATGCCTTGGCATCCACGGTTCCTCAAGCAGATTTTGTATGGCGTATAATCTTGATGGTTGGTGCTATCCCTGCAGCAATGACGTATTACTCAAGGTCCAAGATGCCGGAAACCGCAAGATACACAGCTTTGGTTGCTAAGGACGCAAAGCAGGCTGCTTCAGACATGTCTAGGGTTCTGCAAGTGGAGATAGAGGCAGAACAGGAGAAAGTTGAAGAGATCTCAAATAAAAAGTCCAAAGCCTTTTCCTTGTTTTCCAAGGAATTCATGAAACGCCATGGGCTTCATTTGCTTGGCACTACATCCACCTGGTTCCTTCTCGACATTGCTTTCTACAGTCAAAACCTTTTCCAGAAGGATATTTTCAGCGCAATCGGGTGGATTCCTCCAGCTCAAACCATGAATGCGATTCAAGAAGTTTTCAAGATTGCGCGTGCTCAAACTCTCATCGCCTTGTGTAGTACGGTACCTGGTTACTGGTTCACAGTTGCGTTTATAGATGTCATTGGAAGGTTTGCGATTCAGATGATGGGATTCTTCTTCATGACGGTGTTTATGTTTGCTCTGGCTATTCCATACAACCACTGGACTCACAAGGAGAACAGAATTGGATTCGTTATCATGTACTCTTTAACGTTCTTTTTTGCTAACTTTGGACCCAATGCGACAACCTTTGTTGTACCCGCGGAGATCTTCCCAGCCAGGTTCAGATCCACCTGCCATGGTATCTCGGCAGCATCAGGAAAGTTAGGTGCGATGGTTGGCGCGTTTGGATTCTTGTATTTGGCCCAGAGTCCAGATAAAAACAAGACAGACGCAGGATACCCTCCAGGTATTGGAGTCAGGAACTCGCTTCTCGTGCTAGGTGTGGTTAACTTCTTGGGTATTCTCTTCACCTTCTTGGTACCTGAATCTAAAGGGAAGTCGCTTGAGGAAATGTCCGGTGAAAATGAAGACGATGAGAACACAACAACAAGTGATAGTAGAACGGTCCCAATTGTGTAGTTTGATATAATAAGATTTTTGTTTTTATTTTTCTTTGGTCTTTTTGTTTCCAGCAATTTAAGTTGTTTCTGGTGTGATAACTTTGATGTACTAATGCTATAAAAATCAAAATGCTCATGTATCGATTTTAATTAAAAGAAATGTTCTTCTTCATCGGGTTTTTGGATTAGGGCAGCAAGTAAGGTGGTTACTGAAATCCAGTGCCGAAAATAATACTAATATTTACTTCTTTAGTAGTTAAATATCAGAATTATGAATTCATTGTTACAATTTGCAAACCTATGATTTATGTGTTACACATGGTTAATAAGTTTTAATAATCCATTAGGAATTTTTAGGGAAACATATACAATATCTGTTGAAAAATAAAATGGATTGGAAGAAAATTGAAGCTTGACTTTTTACCAACACTTCAGTTCTTTTCCTTTCACTTAAAATCGTTGGTTTCCTTTAAGATGAGTAAACGTACACTTTTACCATCACCTTATATTTTTGTTTGAAGATAAGATTTTCATGTTTACTAGGCATTAACTTTCTACAGGTTTTGGAAAAAAAAAAAAAACCTTTCTACAAAAAAAAAAAAAAAAAACTTTCTACAGGTTTTGTAAACATGCTCTATGGTTTATGATCGTGAGATCAACTAAATTAGAAAAAAAATCTTATATTAATATATAATTATGTTAGATAGATGGAATTTCAAGTTGGAAATCATGAGCCTTACTATCACTTTACAATAATTTTTTTTTTCGTTTTAATGTTTTGTTGTGTGAAATTTCTCTTGAAAATCTTTAGAAAAACCTTTTTTTTTTAACCAGAGAAATTTAAAAATTTTAGATCTAAGAACTAATCCCATAAAACTTTGCAATTTTACATATAGACAATTAATCCAGTTAGGCATGACTATGTGGCTAATACTAATCGAATCCAAAATAGAATCTCTAGTTAAAACTCCTTTATTCTTTAGTATAATAGGATTGGAAAAGATTTGATCAAAAAAAAAGAATTGGAAAAGATCATTGTAATCTCTGTTTTGCTTTTACGTATAAAACAAAGTTAGATACATATATAATATTACCAAATAAAAATATATTGGCATGAGATAACTTTTTGGGCATAAATTGTCAACATAATAAATGTTGTAGTTTAATCTTGTTTCTTCTTCTAATTCTTTTGTTCGTGTCATTGCGTTTATTTTTATACAAATTGTAACTAAAATTTTATAAAATAGCGTATCACTAATTTATAATATTTTCTATTTCAGTTAAATGATGATTACTTATTTGTCAGGCAGAATATTTTAAGAAGTAATCAAAGTTTGAACATACTCCTAATTGAATTCGCTTATTATAATTATTGTTTTTCTTGGCAACTATTGTTTTGTTTTAAAGTGTACGATATTTTACTTGCTTTGTTTTATTTATAGTTTCTTGGGACAAAATTTTACTTACTTTATTAGTATTTGAAATTTATATCTGCCTACACCGTCATGGCAGGTAATAGGTATCTGGTGATTGTATTAAATAGTGAAGTTTCCAGAATTAAAATTTTGCGTTTTCAAGCAATAAACTCTCCGTATCAGAAAACAAATCATGGTCAACTACGAGAAAAACACCAAGAACCTGTTATAATATTGGACCAGCTATATTTTCGATGATAAAATATACTATTTACAGCAAAACAGAAGCAGCCTGTCGTCATTGGATATCTCATACAGACTCGCTTATAAATAGCCGTTTCAAAAAGACTGCACTATATCCTTCAACGCTCATTTCACTTCCTTTGCCTTCCTCTCTACATTTTCCCCAGAGATCAGATCATTTCACACACCTCGTGAAGATTGTGTATTCATGTAAGTCTTTGATTTTCTTTAATGTTTGCAGATATTTATGTATAATTTGAATATTTGATAATCCACACTTTTTCTTGTAAGGATGAAAAAATAATGATAGTCAATCTGAGCATCATTTGTTTGTGTGTTTATCATACTATTAATAGCCTTTTTAATCGAGCAACAAGTTCTCTTGTAGAGTATTTGTTGAATCTTACCTCTCCTTTTTCTAATTTTTTTTTGTTTTGTTTTGGTATAATTCATATACATATATAGAGCTACCATATCATCGTTACTTTTGAGATTTGGTTACGTGGAGGTAAAGAAACCATATCATAAACAGTGGGGTTGGTACTTGAGAGAGGTTCGGCCTCAATACGGTCCCGGGTTCGATTCCCACTGGCCACATGGATATGGACCATTGCTTTAGGCCCATTTGAATGCCCAGGAAAGGATCTAACCGTGGGCTGTACCTCCATCCGGGAGTTAGGCTTCTGTCATCATTAACCCGGATTTAATCTTTTTCTTTGTCAAAGAAGAAACCATATCATCTTTCTTGTTCCTAAAAATGTAGAGCATATAAATTATGAATTGACAATTACACATAACTATTTTCATGTCTGTATAAATTATAATTGCTTAACAAATCTTTATACAAACAATGGAGTTGGCGTTAGTAAATGAATCTTTTTGAGTAATATTTGAAAATCTACAATCAGTCGATTATTTAGATGTTTGAGATGCCTTTAATATGGTACGAAAAATTACTAATATTGATATTTTTTTGATGAAATTACAAATTTACAGAAGTGAAGAAGAATGGCAGATAACCAGTTACAAGTTTTGAATGCACTTGACGTAGCGAAGACACAATGGTACCACTTCACTGCCATTGTAATTGCTGGAATGGGATTCTTCACCGATGCTTACGATCTCTTCTGCATATCTCTTGTCACGAAGCTCCTCGGCCGAATTTACTACCACGAAGAAGGCTCCCACAAGCCAGGGAGTCTCCCTCCCAATGTTGCTGCTGCCACCAACGGCGTTGCCTTCTGCGGGACCCTTGCCGGTCAGCTGTTTTTCGGGTGGCTTGGTGACAAGCTGGGAAGGAAGAAAGTCTACGGTATGACGTTGATGATCATGGTTGTTTGCTCCGTAGCCTCAGGTCTCTCTTTTGGAGACAAGCCAAAATCCGTGATGGCCACGCTATGTTTCTTTAGGTTTTGGCTAGGGTTTGGAATCGGTGGTGACTATCCTTTGTCCGCAACGATCATGTCTGAATACGCTAACAAGAAAACTCGCGGAGCGTTTATTTCCGCGGTTTTCGCGATGCAAGGGTTTGGGATCATGGCTGGTGGCATCTTTGCTATTATCGTTTCCTCCGTGTTTGAAGCTAAGTTCCCAGCGCCGTCCTATGCGGATGATGCCTTGGGATCCACGGTACCTCAAGCAGATTTTGTGTGGCGTATAATCCTGATGTTTGGTGCTATCCCAGCGTCGATGACGTATTACTCAAGGTCCAAGATGCCGGAGACCGCGAGATACACTGCATTGGTTGCTAAAGACGCAACGAAGGCTGCTTCAGATATGTCTAGGGTTCTACAAGTGGAGATAGAGCCAGAACAGATTTTGGAAGAGATTTCAACGGATAAGTCCAAATCCTTTTCCTTGTTTTCCAAGGAATTCATGAAATGCCATGGACTTCATTTGCTTGGCACTACATCCACATGGTTCCTTCTAGACATCGCTTTCTACAGTCAAAACCTTTTCCAGAAAGATATTTTCAGCGCGATCGGGTGGATCCCTCCGGCTCAAACCATGAACGCGGTTCAAGAAGTTTTCAAGATCGCGCGCGCGCAAACACTCATCGCCTTGTGTAGCACGGTGCCTGGTTACTGGTTCACAGTTGTGTTCATCGACGTCATTGGAAGATTCGCCATTCAGCTAATGGGATTCTTCTTCATGACGGTCTTTATGTTTGCGTTGGCTATTCCATACAACCACTGGACTCACAAGGATAACCGGATCGGTTTCGTCATCATGTACTCTTTAACATTCTTTTTCGCTAACTTTGGACCCAATGCTACAACCTTCGTCGTACCGGCTGAGATCTTCCCAGCCAGGTTCAGATCAACCTGCCATGGTATCTCTGCTGCATCAGGAAAGTTAGGTGCGATGGTTGGTGCGTTTGGATTCTTGTATTTGGCGCAAAGCCCTGACAAGAACAAGACAGACGCAGGGTACCCTCCAGGTATTGGGGTCAGGAACTCGCTTCTCGTGTTAGGTGTGATTAACTTCTTGGGTATCCTCTTCACTTTCTTAGTGCCTGAATCTAAAGGGAAATCGCTTGAAGAAATGTCTGGTGAAAATGAAAGCAATGAGCAGAACAACAACGATAGCAGAACTGTCGAAATGGTGTAGTTTGATACAATATGTCTTTTTTTTTTTTGTTCTTCTCTTTTCTTCTTGTTTTTGGCAATTTAAGTTGTTCTTCGTGTGATATGTTGCTATTGAGATCAAAATGTTCATGTAACGATTTAAGGTCAAATCTCTGAGTAAATGATATTTTTTTGGTTTGGTTGAAATTTTTGATTTTACTACGAATGTGAAATTGATAAATAGTGAAACGGTAGAACAGAGGAACAACAATTGACATTTAAGTAAACAGGTTAATATCGTATATTTGAGATGAAAGAAAAAGTAAAAAATAGACAAATTAGTGTTTAATGTAAATTTCTTAAATGCCTAATTTTGTCAAGTGAATATACATTTAGAGAATTGTATTGCGTAGCCAAAAATATTCGTTTAGTGTTTAATGTAGATTTTTTTTTAAACGTCTAACTTTGTTAAGTGAATAATATACAGTACATTTAGGGAATTATGTTGCATAGTTAACAATTAGAGAATAAATATGTTAATATCAGGAATTGAATGACAATTATTTTATAGAAACAGGAATTTAATTTTATACTGGAAATTGATGTCAAAAAAAATTAAAAAAATTATACTGGAAACTAAATTATAATATTAATATATACATTCTCAATTACCAGACTCCAGAGGCATTGCTTCGGTAATATCTGAAAGTTTCAGGAATCTCAGTTCGCCTAGGTATGTGCTCTACTCGTCTCTTGTCCGAAAATCTTAGATTTTGAATCCTAATAAGATCCGATATTCTTTCGAGAACTCGTTTTGTTTTAAGCTCTGCAAATGATTGGAAAGGAGCTTCCTTTATGTGAATTTCTTTTGAAAGGGTTTAATTTTGAGAATTCAAGAACGATTTAAGGGTAAAGATTGGCTTTTTATAATTTCGTAGGGAAATTGATAATCTTTTGAGTAAGCAAGAACGATTCGTCTTCTACGGTTTTGCAAAAGCTTTAGCTGCTATCTTATGGGAAATTGATAATCTTTTTATTAACGATTCTCGTCGTCATGTTTAGTCCCCTGGTTTATATATACATTATTTTTTTCTTCTTCTCATCTTCTGCAGGAAGTTGCTGCATCTTTATTGACCTCTTCTGAAACTCAAACTTTATTTTCCTCTTCCGGAAAAATAGTATTTTGGTGGTAGCTGTAAGGGTTTTTAATGGGAATTGAAGGCAATCACACATATTCAAAACCCGGGAACATGGACAAGTTGCCAACTCCTCCAGGTTTTGTGTCTCAAACAACGTTCGTGCTGAGAAATGTACACCAAGGCAGAGAAAGTTCCAGGCCGGGACAAGATCAGATAACTGGACTCTGTTTGGATGATGCTAGTTTCAAGTTGTCTCTTAACAGCCGACCGTGGATACTGCATGATCACACAAATCCCACCTCAGAGTCCTTAAAGCCAATCAAACCTGAGGAGGTCCCATAACTATTCCTCTCTTTCTTTTCTATAGAGTGTTTTGTCTTTTCTCTTATTCTGTTTTTTTTTTTCTTCCCAACAGGTAAAGGAAAGACGGATACAGAGAGTCTCCAAGAACGTAACCCTTGAGGAAGCTCCAGTGTTTAACCCAACCGAGGAGGTTAGTTTTGCTTTGAATTAAACTCCGTTTTACATTGTCTTTATTAAACAAATGATGTTTAATGGGTTGCCAGGAGTTCAGTGACACACTCTCGTATATTGCAAGCTTGCGTGACAAAGCTGAGCCTTATGGAATCTGCTGCGTGGTTCCTCCTCCTTCGTGGAAGCCTCCGTGTCTTCTCGAGGACAAGGAGATATGGGAGGTTTCCAAATTCGACACTCAAGTACAGCTCTTTGATGCAAACGACACAATGGTTAAGAAGGAGGGTGATGATGATGATCATACATCGGAGACAGATGTCAAGTTTTGTAGAGTAGAACGCGGTCCTAAGAAAACTCTGGAGACCTTTAAGAACTTTGCAGATTCATATAAGAAGAAGCATTTCAGCGTAGAGGATGAGGTTTTGAGTTCCAAGAGTTCTTCAACCCCATCACTAAAACAAGAACCAACCGTTGAAGATGTTGAAAAGGAGTATAGACAACTTGTTGAGAGTCCAGTTGTTGAGATTGAGGTTCTTTATGGGAATGATCTAGACACAAGAACGTTCAGCAGTGGGTTCCCCTTACCTGGAGGACCATCTGAATCTTGCAAGTACAAGACATCAGGTTGGAATCTGAACAATACGGCTAAGCTTCCTGCCTCTCTTCTATCGTTTGAAGACTGTGAATCAGTTGGTGTTCCTCGTCTAAGTGTAGGAATGTTTCTGTCTTCCCAGTTGTGGGTAAGTTCTTTTTGTCATTTGGTGTTTTGCAATCAAGTTTGCTGTTTTAATCTCCTCGTATACATGTTGGTGTAACAGAAATCTGAAAAGGACAGACTCTACTCGCTCTGTTATTTGCATATGGGAGCTCCTAGAGTGTGGTACTCTATAGCAGGATGTCATCGTTCTAAGGTTATGAACTTATTCCCTGAGATGTCAGGTGAACAGCAGTCAAAGATGAGCCGTGAACCTGTAAGTAACTAAAAAGCATCAATACAAACTCTTGTCAAAACTCAGAAGCCAAGACTTAGTAAACTATCTATAAGCACTCATAGGGAAGTTAAATTCACTTTGGCAGGTGATGATAATGTCTCCATATGCGCTGAACATGGAGGGTATACCAGTGACCCGGTGTGTCCAGAACCCTGGCCAGTATGTTATACTGTTTCCAGGGTCATGCTACTCTGCAGTTAACTGCGGCTTCAACTGTTTGGAGAAAGCAAACTTTGCTCCCATTGATTGGTTACCCCATGGGGATGTTGCTGTTCATCAGAACCAAGAGAAGAAGAAGAAATCATTGATATCGTATGATAAGATACTATTGGGAGCTGCAAGGGAAGCTGTGAAATGCCTCAAGGAGAACTCTTTGTCCAAGAAGAAAACAGCAGAGAACATGAGATGGTTTAACTCTTGTGGTAAGGAGGGTTTGTTCACCAGCATTGTTAAGGTATGCTCACAGCTCTTACTTGGTAGCTGTGAGGAACTTTGCTCACTGCCTCTTTACTTTTGTTTCATGTGTAGTCAAGGGTGAAGCAAGAGAAGAGCAGAAGAGAGTTCCTTGCTAGTTCACTAAAGTCTCAGAGAATGGACAAGAGTTTTGATGACGGTGTGAGCAAGAGGGAATGCTGTTTCTGTTTCGTGGATCTGCATCTCTCCGGAGTCCAGTGCTCGTGTTCCGATGAACGTTACTCGTGTCTGAGCCACGTGAGGAATCTATGCGCCTGTCCGAGTGGGAAGAAGAGGTTTCTGTATAGGTACACCATCGATGAGCTGAATATTCTTGTGGAGGCGTTGGAGCTGCAGAAACTCAGCGCTATGTTCAGATGGGGGAACTTTGATCGCAACTTTTATGCTTCTTCTCCCGCCGTTAAAAGTTCACAACAAACTGGAGACAAAGGTAAGAAAGCAGATGAGGTTGTTGTGCCTTGTAATAACAAGGACAATAACACGAGGAAAGATGTTGAAGGTGGAGGGAAGGAGCAGGGTAAGACTAAAGTAAAGGCGAGGTCTATCATGGAGATAATGAATGGGAATGATGATGAAGCGTCCGGGCCTATGCGACCTTGTTCTAATAAAACGAACAAGACATGCGATGGTGGTTCTGCTGTTGTCAACACGGCAAAGAAGGCGCGGAAGGGGTGAACTGAAAAAAAGGAATGTTTTGTTTTCATGTTAGTTGTTGTCAGTTGCACAATTTGCAAAAATACTGTTTTTTTGAAAAGTCACAAACTCGTGATCAGATTTTTATCTTTTTGCATGCGAAAGGAGAGTTGTCTGTACAATACTTTGCCAACCAGAGTTTTTAATGTAAAGAATCATGAAAATCCTTTCAAATATTATTAAAATTCACTCCAAAAATTCAAATGTAATTGAATAACTCCAGATTTGATTTCTATTTAAGAACCATTCAATAAATAATTAAAGATTCTCAAAGTAGCGTTTTAATTGATGTAAATCAAAAATACAATTTTTTGAATATAAACTTTTAAAAATTTAAAAATTAGTGTTATACTATAATTTATTATATTAATATATTTTAAAATTAGTCTTTTAAAAAATATTTAAAATTGTGAAATTTAAAAGACTTTTTTAAATGTGTTTTGGTAAATTTTCTTAGTAAAATTCCTAAATATTATGGTTCGAATGTTTTAACTAAAATCATTAAAAAAGCTTTCATAATTTATCTGAAATCAAATCATTTCAATTTTTTTTTTCTCAAATCCTATATTAAACACACCTTTTCCAAAGTTTTAAAATATAATTTTGATTGAATTCATATATTTATCAAAATTTAATATCCAATGATTCACTAAAAAGATGTAAGAAAATAACAAACAAGACTAGGCCCCTTAGCCGTTGGATCTGATGACTATCTGTGATCGCCGTTGGTTTTCTTTTCTGGTAAGTTGCTGTTTTGTTATTATAAAAACACGTTGCATCGTATAAGAAACGGCCAACCCTCATTTAATATTTTTGGTTCTTTGGTCAAACTGGCCACCCTCCCCCATTTAATCTATGTGCTCGAGATTTCTCGTCGTCGCCTGTATCAGAGAGTACAAAACCTAACACCAACTCAAAAACTTAATTCTTTAGGCGTAGATTCACTTCCCTTCAATGGCCGAGAAGGACGTCGGAAACGTTAATAAAGCAAAGGAGAAACGATCCTCGAAGCGATTGATTTTGCTGATCGGAGCTATAGCTGCCGTCGCGGTCGCCGCGTTTCTGAATACTCAGGACTACTCGTCGATTTTTGATTTCACCGGGAAAATATGCAATTGCCGTCAGGTTAGGTATCTCTTTTAAACAGTTAAGCTCTTGTAACGTGTTTCTAGCCAATTGATATTCGTCTTAACTTTGAGATCGTTGATTAGGTTTATATTAGGTTATAGTGTTTGTGCTTTGGATTGATTCGACGAATCAGAAGAGCTTGTTTTGATAAGGCGGTTATTAGATTTATGTGATTTGAAACAAATTAGGGATTTGAAGCTATATGTAATTTGTATTCTAGGCAGAGAAGCAGATGTACATTGGGATGGTTGAAGACTGTTGTTGTGATTACGAGACGGTCAATAAGCTCAACACTGAGGTGTTGCATCCACTGCTTCAAGACCTTGTTAGGACATCGTTTTACCGATATTTCAAGGTTTGGTTTTCCTCTTTTTATATTAGGGGATTTATCAGTTATGATTATTAGGCCTGATTATTTTTTTTCTTTTTTTTAAAGGTTAAACTGTGGTGTGATTGTCCGTTTTGGCCTGATGATGGCATGTGCCGGTTAAGGGACTGTAGTGTTTGTGAGTGTCCTGAGAGCGAGTTCCCTGAGCCATTTAAGAAGCCGTTAAGCAAAGACAACCCTGTTTGTCAAGAAGGGAAACCACAAGGTGCTGTTGACCGTACCGTTGACACTAGAGCTTTCACTGGTTGGACTGTCACCGACAATCCCTGGACCAGTGATGATGAAACTGACAATGGTCTGTCTACCTAACTTTTTTCCTTACACAATCGTTGTTTTACTTGGGTCTTGTGTATGTATGTTCTATGCATGTCAACACTCACTCTTTCTATATCATTAACAAGTAGGGCTTCTAGTATTGATTCTTATTGTGGTAGATGTGGTTTTTGATGACCAAATACAATGATTGCAGCTGAAATGACGTATGTTAATCTTCTCCCGAATCCGGAACGGTACACTGGATATATTGGCCCCTCCGCTAGAAGGATATGGGATGCTATATACTCTGAGAACTGTCCCAAATGTAAGCTTCACTACTGTTTTTATCCCAATTTTTTCCTTCTTTATTCTCCAAGTGGCTGCTCAATTCATGGATTTCTAATCCCTTATTGGCTTTTATCTGATGAGTAGATGCATCTGAACATTCTTGCCAAGAGGAAAAGATATTGTACAAACTGGTTTCTGGTCTTCACTCATCTATTTCAGTTCATATAGCTTCAGATTATTTACTTGATGAAGCTAGAAACTTGGTAAGATCCGCCTCAGGAATCTCTCTTGTCCGCTATGTATGTTCTTTTAGCAGAATTAGAAAATCATCTAATGATCTCCATTTTTTTTGTGTTTCAGTGGGGTCAAAACCTAACATTGTTGTATGATCGTGTGTTAAGATACCCGGATCGTGTTCGGAACCTATACTTCACATTTTTGTTTGTTCTCAGAGCAGTAACAAAGGTTAGTTTTCTTTATCAGAATCCAATGCAAAAGGGGGTCAATGTGGCCAGAACAAAATCACAAATCGTTTTTCTCCTCACTTTTGTGTGATTTGTAGGCAGAAAATTACTTGGTAGAAGCTGAATATGATACTGGTAAAGACAATGTCATCGAGGACTTGAAGACCAAATCTCTTATGAAACAACTGGTTAGTGATCCTAAGACGAGAGCAGCTTGTCCACTACCATTTGATGAAGCTAAGCTCTGGAAAGGCCAACGTGGACCAGAACTGAAACAACAGATACAAAAACAGTTCAGAAACATAAGGTCCTTCTTGAAACCTTACCTAGCTTCTTTCCCCCCTTTTTTTTTTGCCAGCGTGTCTCTGCTTGCTACTCGTCTTTTCTTGAGCAATACGTTGTAGTTAAGCTGAATGCCTTTATATTCGTTGCTGTCCTTGCAGTGCAATAATGGACTGCGTAGGTTGTGAGAAATGTCGTCTATGGGGAAAGCTTCAGACTCTTGGCCTCGGCACTGCATTGAAAATCCTTTTCACTGTAAACGGTGAAGTCAGTCTACGTCATAATGTGCGTTCCTACTCATAGACCACACCTTCAGACACATCGTCCAGTTTTTGAAGTCTCTGCATTTTATATTTTCGTTGTTGACTAAAAACATTTTTTTTTTTTGCAGCTGGAACTGCAAAGGAATGAAGTGATTGCGCTGATGAATCTGCTCAACCGGTTATCCGAATCAGTGAAGTTTGTTCATGAAATGAGTCCTGTGGCCGAGAGTATAGCGGGAGATGGAACAACCAAACCAAATCATAACCGAACATAATAGGTTAGGTGATTGTTCGGTTACGGTTTTAAACCGTAAAAATGAACGGTTTTCCATTTCCTAGTATATTGATTCGGGAAAATCCCATAAAAAACTTTGAAATTAGAACTTACTTACATTTTAAATCTTTAATTTTTAAAGTGATATTTGTATTACAAAAAATCTTCAAAATAAAAAGTTGAGCTATTTAGTGGGCTAAAAAAAAACTAAATAAAAATTCAGAAAATTAAATAAAATTCAGAAAATTAAATAAAATTCAGAAAATTAAACAAAAATTCAAAATTAAATAAAAATTGATAATATAAAATAAAATAAAATAAACATTCAGAAAACTAATAAAATTCAGGAAATTATATAAAATGAAATTCACAAAAATTAGACAATTCAAAAATTCAAAAAAAAGTATTTTTAAAAAAATTACAAGATTAGTTTTTTTTTTAAATGGACATATCGTCGTTGATAATTATAATTTCAAACATATAATTGTTTAAGATAATAATTTCTCACCTAACCATTAAAAATGATGGTTTAAACATATCTCCAACGATAGTTTCTGACATCATCATCGCAAATAACGGTAGATATGTCCATAACAATATTTTGATAATTGTCATTGTCAATGCTTATATACATGTTTGTAATACACTAACTTTTAAACGACTAAAATGTCAATTTTGATGGTTGTTAAAAACATTGTTATTTATGAAATTCATGATTTTTTTATTTGATTTTATGATTTTTAATTTAATTTATGCCTTTTGATTTAATCTTAGTTATTTATTTATTTGAAACTTTATTTAACTTCTGATATTTAGTTAATTTTCTATTTATTTTTAATTTTCTGAATTTTCTTTGTTTTTTTATTTTTTACTAATTTTATGAATTTATATTTAATTTATATTTAATTTTATGAATTTTTCTTTAATTTTTATTTATTTTATGAATTCAATAAATATTTTTTTTTGGAAAAAACCGACAAATCACTGTTTTTACTTGTTAAACATATCAATTTTTTAGTTTGGAAGTTTTTTATGATACAAATGTCAATTTTAAAATTAAAAATGATAATAAAAAAGCTTCAAGGTTTAAAACATTTTCATTGTTTTTTTTATGCGATTTTCCCATATTGATTCTAATTTTTTCGGTCTATCGTAGATATCTATATAGTTGACATTCTTGTTAATTAGACTTTTGTTTGTCACCCTATTATCTTCTTGTTTTTAGTTGTCAACCTTATTTTACTTCATAGTGACTAATAAGAACACATAAAGAATTTAATATCAATTGTTCTATAAATAAGCTTGAAGATAGGGTGAAGATATCATATTCATAGAAACTTCCCAAAGCGTTAAAAGAATCATATACTTAATTATATAAAAAAAATCAAAAGATCATTCGAGAACCAAAAAAAATCAAGAAAAAATTGGAGAAAAACAAATTAGATAGATTATTCTATTGGTAATCATGCAAAAACACCCAATATTTTGAACTGATTCTCATATGTAATGCAACTATGCAACGAGGACGCCAGCAAATCACAAACTGTATCACAATACTGAAGACGAAAAAAACACCTAATAATAAAGATACTATCAAAAGAGTTCAGCTTTTGCGGTTGACTTAGGCAAGAAATAGTGCGAAACATAAAGAGACACTATAAAGGGAATCCTATCCTCCAACCTCAATGAACACACCTTTTGATTATCTCTTCTTTACTATTGATTCACCACATAAAGCTTTGCTTTCTTTTAGTTTTCTTTTTAAAATAATTGGACAATATTCAAAACCATAAACTAGTATACTAATGCCATAATCTACAAAATGCTCTGCAAATTATTATAGGGGAGAAAAAGAAAAATCTGTCCAACCAAAACTGATCCTGCATGGCTTAAATTTAGACAAATCACCACTATATTGTCTTTAATATATTTTGAAGTATAAGCTCCACCCATTAGTTAGAGTATCTTCAACCCCGATTCTATAGTTCACTCCAAATGGACTTTGAAGTAAAAAATACTTTGACATTTTTTCATTTTTCAATTCGTAATAGAATAAAAGATATAAGTTTATTTTCTAAATGGAATAATAATTTTATTTCTGTTCACCAGTCCACTTTTAATTCTAAATTTGAGTAGGATAAGAGCAAAATTTAACTTCATTATAGAATTACTCCATTTAAAAAAAATAGAATTCTACACTGAAGATGTTCTTAGGTGATTTGTTATTTTACGTTACTCACGATGGCCTAGATATATGTATATCACAAAACAAATCACCATTATATATCTACGTTATAACTCAGAAATAATTGTCAAGTTGGTTAATTAGTTTTGTCGATGAAGATTAGTTATTATCTTTTTAGTCAAAGAGATATTTCTTTAGTCGTGAGGTGAAGATTGATTTCCTCCAGGCTCCAACGTACGTATAAGTTTATAACAAAACTTTGATCTCTTATGATGAGTGTGAGAAATATATTTGGAAGTCACTGTCTTGATGTTTTATTGTTCTTGCATCGTTACGATTTACATAAAATTGCATGGCAAAAAGATTTGAGAGGTTTTGTTTTTATGCCCTCCTTTATAAAAAGCTGAAGTCTTTCAAATTTTCATCTCTTCCAGAAAAGATAGTGTTTTTGAAGAACAAAAGATATTACAAAAGGCAGTGGGAACAGACAAAGGCCATTGATAAAAAGATGCTCGTTCTTCCAGTATCAGAAAAATATTCATCTTCATTACGTATTTTATTTCATTCTTCTTTACTTTTGGCTCAAACTTTTCTCTTTTGCCTACTTTTCTTTTTGCTACCTTTAAATTTTGAATATTGATTTATCCAAGCTAAGTTGGTAGCAAACTATTAGGTACAACACCATAGCTGTCAGTCATGTCCTTCTTGGGTGATACCAACTGCATTCTATCACAGTGATGGTGTGAAAGTTTCCATTGTAATATTCCGACTGTTAACCAAACAACTGTTCCAGGGTAAGGAGCACAGAGAACAAAGCTCCATAATTGATATACACACTCACAAATAGTGTTTTGTCATGTACAAACATTATTTATAGAATTCGTACATACATATCATAACCACTGAAGGTGTGACTCCATCATAGTCCACACAACAATAACATATTGGTAACCCTATGATGCCACTTTATAACGTCCTCATGATCGTTTCCGGCCATAAATAATCTATACACATCACGTTTGACCTTTAACGCATTCATGATTAATCATTATTCATTAGGTACATATATATATATAACATAAATGAACCAACTAGATCTTATATTAACAGTCAGTACATTTATATATAGTTGGAAATCTAAGGATATGTTTTTATTTAATAATGTGAAGTTGAAACTAACGTAAAAAAATGGAGCCATCCGAGAATAGTTTTGAGAGGATTTTGCTAACGTTATGTGTGTTTGACCAGACAACATTGACCGCTCGAGCCCTTCGGCTTACGTCCTTCAAAGCTTTTTGTGTGGCCTTATTCGATAATCCTACAAAAACCAAAACACTTCGAAAATCTCTCCGAGACACACACGACACTTCTTGGATACACAAATTGACCTATTCATGTTTTAAAATGTTATTAGTAGTTTAAACTCTTTAATACAAACAAATAATCTCATTAATCGAGTTTGACAAAAGAACAAAATATATTGCCCCAATGAGAATATTTTGTAAAGTCATTTCTATTTTTCTCTTTCAGAGTTTCGTTTAAAAATGTACATAATAAAGTTATCTTCAAATTAATTTTATTTTATTTTATCTAAATTATGATATTATTTGAAGAACTCATAATAACTCGTAATTATACGTTGAACACACTATATATTAGAATATATGGAAAATCTCGCCTTTATGAAAGCAGTATGATAACTCTCCTCGTGATAATCAATGGGCATGCATGGTATAAGTTTGTTTTTTTGTTTTTTGATCAATGTATAAGTTAATGTATTGTTTTACACAATGCAGCATAACCAATATAACGCATCATGAGTCGTTTTCATTTGTTTCACAAGAGCAACCATGGGTCCAACTCATGTTATCACAGCATTTTTGTTTGCGCCATCAAAAACTTATGAGCTTTTTGGATGGTGTGATTTGGGGGAAAAAGTGCCTATTTCAATATGAACTTTACGCGTCGTGCCTATTCCTTCACGAACTTTGTAGTAGTGCGTATTCCACACTGAACTAAACAAAATTTTTAAAATACTATATGAACTTTATGCGTCGTGTCTATTCCTTCACGAACTTTATAGTAGTGCGTATTTCACATTGAACAAAACCAAAATCAAAAAATATTACATAGACTCTCAAAATCGTGCTTATTTCAATATTGAGTGTTAAACGTGTTAGTCATCCGTTAATGTATCAAAACAATGTCATTTTGTATAAATTTGTGAAATTAAAAATTAAAAATTTAAAATAAAATACACTCTCAAAATTGTGCTTATATATTGACTGTCAAAAGTAATAGTCATCATTGATTTTATCAAAAGACTATTTTGGATAAATTCTATGAAATTGTCCGTCGTTTTTTATTTTTTTTCATTTTACAAAAAATTTATCCAAAATGACGTTGTTTTAATAAATTAATGTATGACTTGACTAACACTTTTCACTTACTGACAAAGAAAGACTAACATCTTTGACGGTGTATATATATAATTACGATTTTGAGCGTCAAAAGTGTTCGTCTTTTTTTTTTCAGCAAATCAAAGGTGTAGTCATATATATATGTACATTAACCGTCAAAAGTGTTAGTATTTTCTGTTTAAGAAATCAAAAGTGTTAGTCATACGTTAATTTATCAAAATAACTTCATTTTTGATAGATTTTATAAAAAATAAAAAATTACAAATTGACGGATAATTTCATAGAATTTATCCAAAATAAAATTTTTTGATAAATTAAAACATGACTAACACCTCTGACAGTCAATATATAAGTACAATTTGAGAGGTTTTTGGTAAATTAAAGGATGACTATTACATTTGACAGTCAATATATATAAGCACAATTTTAAGAGTCTATATTTTATTTTGATTTTTAATTTCATAAAATTTATTCAAAATAATGTTGTTTTGATAAATTAACGGATGACTAACTCATTTAACGCTCAATATTGAAATAAGCACTATTTTGAAAGTCTATGCAGTATTTTTTTATTTTTGTTTGGTTCAATGTGAAATACGCACTACTATAAAGTTCGTAAAGGAATAGACACGACGCATAAAGTTCATATAGTATTTTAAAAAATTTGTTTAGTTCAGTGTGGAATACGCACTGCTACAAAGTTCGTAAAGGAATAGGCACGACGCGTAAAGTTCATGTTGAAATAGACACTTTTCCGTGATTTGGGTTGGTGGATTGCTTTAGAGTAGATGTTTCACGATTGTTTGGTGTTTCTCCCGTATCCAGTACCAGTACACATTGAAACGATATATTTACAATCTTCTAAGCGGCATCTGATTAATCGATGCTTGGAAATTATTGTGTCTCGTCAGATTACGTGGCTCATGATTGTTGTCTTCTCATTTTGCCGATGATCTTTTATTACGACTATGCATAGTTTTGGACGCACCACAATATTGACTTTAATTGCATTCGCTACTTTGTTCGAGATAAAGTAACTTTTGTTGAACCCTGTCACGTTTCTATCATAGAGCAACTTGCACACATATCTATTGATTAGTGGCTGGTTTCCAAATGTTTACAAAAAACGAAAAAGTTTAGCCTTTGGTTTAAATTTTTATAAAAAGGTCGTTGATGTAGGTATAGGTGGTTATTAGCTTTATTAACATATCTTTTGGCTTTTCTTTTCTTTTTACCATTTTACGCATATATTATGTTCTAAGGTTGAAATACTTATAAGTTTGTAAATTTACTTCCTAAAGGAAAACGGACGTATTATCTGTAGTGTCACTATATGTTTACATGAGTTATTGACAAAATATTCATATGTTAGATTTTTTACTAGAACTAGAGACTGAATTTTTTTTTACAAGGTTTAGGCTCCCTCCTTTTTCAACTGAAGTTTCAGATTTTTGAAAATGAGAAAATGACTTTAGATAAATACAAATTTCCGACTTAAGAAAATCTACTAGCAATTAAAAAGGGGATGAAATATAAATATATAATTGACATCTTCATTTGAAGCTCTTTAGCTACAAAAAAGAAAGGGATATACGCTCATCAATTCCAATTGTTCAGTTTTGATGAGAATAAAAAAAAAGGAGAATTTCGATTTTGTAAGGGAATTTTGACAAGTTTAATTATACACACCATTTTTTTGTCACAATAATTATACACACCATATCGTTACAAACTAAAGAGAAAACTGGACGCTGAGATGAAGGAATCAATCAAGGGTTATGAGTCTTATGACTTATGGTGTAAAAGGAAATGAAGTAGTGCACGTGTGCTCCCAAAACCTCATCATCACAGTGTCATGTGCAAAGTCAAATAAAAACTCACTTATCATTATGGATCGCACCAAACATAATTTTAAAAACCATCGTAATTCCATTGTTTCATCATTCTACTTTTTTTTTTGAAACACAAAAGGATTAAACCCAGACCACTAATGGAACCAAACCTAACCTTCGGGTGGAAAGTGCAACCCACAGATAGATCCTCTCCCGGGTATTCAAATGAGTCCTAAACAATGGACTCATATCCGTGTGGCCACTTAAAGGTGTTTGCAGTTGCGGGGATTCAAATCCGAGAATATTGAGAATTTCACCCTCAACCCGAAATCCGTCCTACCACTAGCCCACCTATAAGTGGTTTCCATCATTCTATTTCCTCTCATCATTTCACCTCCTGTCATCATACCCTCTAATTTCTTCGCAACTTATGTGTGTTTTTCTTCGTAACCATCTATTTCTTTTGCTAGCAAATAATAGAAAAAATTTCAGTTATATAATTATCTCCATTTCTGATATAAAGATTTTAGGTTTATTTTAATGTTTAAATATTAATATTATATTCTAAAATACTTTTATCAATTAATGTTGTTAAACTGCAAAATTTTAAGTATATTAATAGAAAATATTCAAATTAAACGAATATTATATAAATAGATATTAATATTAATTATATATAATATTCGTGAAACTCTAGAAATCTATTTCTAAAAGAAATATCATCAAATAATAATATGCTTGTGGTCGAATGGTATGAATTTATTATTTTGAAGTATGGATTTATTATGATTATTTTGAGGTATCTTTGGATCTAATAAGAAAAAACATAGTCCAATCAATACATGGCCATTGGTGGATTAAAATGAAGTGATCACTCCTTCCGAATATTTTTGATGGATTTTCCTATTAAACTCCGATAGATAGTTATTAGACGCTAATCAGATTTCTCAAAGATATCCAGATACAATGATAATCAAAATAAATTATCATCAAACATGAATATTTGGATATTTTGGGTCAGTTAATTTTTCTTGTTTCAGATAATTTATCATTGTTTATTTATATATATATTCATATATTCAAAATATTTTATTTTTAAAATGATACAAAATATAGAATTTATCTAGAATTGATTTATCTCTCATCAAAGTTACAATTTAAACTTAACAACATAATGCAATGATTCATACTAGTTCCATCATTGCGTTACTATATCCTAATTCCAAAGCAAAGGTCAAAATGATTTAGATGGCATAAAGCAGAAGCATTAATTAACTTTATACTATCCCTTTTCCTTTCTCCACTTGGATTTAATTATTAAACTAAACAAAGACCCAAAACAAAGGTCAAAATAAGTCGCAAATCTCGAAAGACTTTACTCAATCTCCTTCTTCTTCCTCCTTCTTCTTTAACTCTCTCTCTCTCTCTCGTCACCACCACCACTTAAACACTTCCACTGACTCATCAGAAGAAACCTTTCTCTCAGTTCTTGATTCCATACTTCTAACTTCTCTCTGCTTCTTTCTTCTTCTTCTTGTGTGGTTACTTCTTTAGAATCTTACTGTTTCTAGGTTTTACTCAAAATCAGAAGAATGGGAAGTAAATGGAGGAAGATGAAACTGGCTTTGGGTCTCAATCTCTGTACTTACCTCCCACGGACCCTAGACGAATCACCTCCTGCTTTGAACTCCACAGAGAGATTATCAGATGTTGCTCTGCTCTCTCCTCTTAACTGGCCCATGACCCCAACACCTTCCTCTCACGGTCTCAAGTTATCCAGAAACGGCTCTAGAAAATCCTCAAAGGTTTGATTTTTAACGAGACCCACTCTCTCAAACCCTTGTTCCCACTTCCTGTTTAAGTTGACTTTTGGATATGAGTTTGTCTTCTTCTTGTCTTTTTTTGTTTGTTTCTTAAAAAAAAATCACTCTTCATTGAAAGGTTTCATTTTTCAGTGTTGTTTCTTGTGAAAATTGAAATTTAGTATCTTGGATTTGATTTCATTTGGGAGATGCTCAAGAAAAAAACATCTTTCGGACACTTTTGTTTGTAGCTGTAATAAATGAGGAAACTTGATTGTTTCTCTATATCAATAGCTGCTTAAAATAGTTAAATTTTTAGTATTGTCTTGCATTAGATTTTTGTTTGTAGCGGTAATAAAGGAGGAAGCTTGATTCTTTCTGTTTGTAGCTGTAATAAAGGAGGAAACTTGATGACTTCACTACTTCACTATATCAATATCTGGTTAAAAGTAGTTAATTTTGGTTATAGTTAAAAGTTAGTTGGTTTCTTGTTATAGTGATTGTCTTCTTAAAGCTGATGAGTACTTTGATGAGTTTCTTTTGTCTATCTATAAAACAAGTGCTCACTTTTTTTTGTTTTTTGTTTTTTTTGATGAGCAGACATGTTCTATATGCTTGACTAAGATGAAAGAAGGAGGAGGACATGCTCTTTTCACAGCAGAGTGCTCACACTCCTTTCATTTTCACTGCATTGCTTCAAATGTGAAACATGGGAACCAAGTCTGCCCTGTCTGCCGTGCCAAATGGAAAGAGATCCCTATGCAGCATCCTCCTCCTCGTTATCTCTTTGCAAGACCTTATAGCAATGATGCAGCTGTTAACCTCCTCCACCGCTTGCCTGCACCTCGCCGAGTCACGAATCAAGGACGTGCTCTGCCTCCTGAGCCCTCTATGTTCAATGACGATGAGCCTTTAGAGCAGCAGCTTGTATTCTCCAGGAAGAGCTCGGAGAACAATCTGATGGAGTTGAAAATATATCCTGAGGTTTCTTCTGTACCAAGAGCTGAGTCTCGTGAGGAGTTTGATGTATTGGTGCACCTCAGAGCTGCTGGTATGGTTAATGGAAACGCTCGAGCTCCACTTGATCTTGTCACAGTGCTTGACATCAGTGGTAGCATGGCTGGAACCAAGCTTGCTCTTCTCAAAAAAGCAATGGGGTTTGTGATTCAGAATCTTGGTTCTAACGATAGGCTTTCTGTGATTGCGTTCTCTTCCACTGCTCGTCGTCTATTCCCTTTGACCAAGATGTCTGATGCTGGAAGGAATCTAGCACTTCAAGCTGTGAACTCATTGGTTGCAAACGGTGGGACCAACATCGCCGAAGGTCTTAGGAAAGGTGTGAAGGTGATGGAAGAACGGAGAGATGAGAACCCTGTTGCTAGCGTTATCCTTTTGTCTGATGGGAGAGATACATACACCATGAACAACCAGCCTGATCCAAACTACAAGCTGTTGCTTCCTTTGTCTATGCACGGTAGTGAAAGCAAACGGTTTCAGATCCCTGTTCATTCTTTTGGTTTTGGATCAGATCATGATGCTTCGCTGATGCATTCTGTCTCTGAAACCTCTGGAGGAACGTTCTCTTTTATAGAGAGTGAGTCTGTGATCCAGGACGCTCTTGCACAGTGCGTTGGTGGACTTTTGAGTGTAGCAGTGCAGGAGCTGAGGCTAGAGATCGATAGTTTCTCCTCAGATGTTCGTCTTAGCTCGATTAAAGCTGGGAGTTACCCTAGCCTTGTGGGTGGTGATGGTAGGTCAGGACGTGTTGAGATTGGTGATCTTTACGCGGATGAAGAGAGGGACTTCTTGATGTCTATCAACATCCCAGCTCAGAGAAGTGGAGAGGAGACAGAGCTTCTGAAGATGAGATGTGTATACAAAGATCTTTTGACAAAGGAGGTTGTGACGCTTCAGAGCCATGTCCTCAAGATTCAAAGACCAGACACCGTTGGTCAAGAAGAAGCTGTTGTTGTGTCCATCGAAGTGGACAGGCAAAGAAACAGGTTTCTAGCTGCGGAGGCAATGGTTAAAGCAAGAGCTTTAGCAGAGGGGGAAGATTTAGCAGCAGCTGTTAATGTGATCCAGGAGTTTAGACAGGTTTTAGCGGAGACGGTCTCAGCAAAATCAAACGACGGGTTTTGTGTGGCTTTGGACAGAGAGATGAAGGAGATGCAAGAGAGAATGGCGAGCAGGCATGTCTATGAGGTATCAGGAAGAGCTTACATTCTCTCTGGACTTAGTTCACACTCATGGCAAAGAGCTACATCGAGAGGAGAATCAGGAGATGGTTTTAGCTTTGTGCAGGCTTATAATTATCAGACTCCATCAATGGTTGAGATGCTGCACAGATCACAAGCCACATCGTATCATAGACTCATCCAGCCGTTGCTGTCATATGTATCTCAACCAAAGCCAAGGTGAAAAAGAAGTGTCAGAAACCAATGTCTTTAGCTGTAACATGTGTCCAGCCTTTTTTGGGTCTAGTTTTGGGGTTTTTTTGCTCTGTAAAGAAATAAGAAGAAAGCAGACAAAGGGGGTTTGAAATGTGAATCTAAATTTGGCGGTTTTGTAAGTTGATGATGTTGTTTCAACTTGTCTATGTAATGTATATTATTATTATTATTATATGTATGCATTTGGCTATAAGTGGTTTCAGATTTTGTGGTAAAGCAAGCAGTGATTATGTTAGATTCCAATACTCTGTGAAGGCACAAGCCACAAAGGTGTAGAATCGGTAACAATGTGTTATTTGGATCTCTTGTATTATTTGCAAGTGTTTTTGAGGCCTGATTGACCACATGTTCTTTGGACCTGATATGTACCAATCCGTCAAAGTGCGTGTGATTGTAGTCTACCTACAAGTATATCCAAAACTTTCTTTTCTGATGACTAGTAAATCTAGGTTCACTAAGAGGTCTCGGCGCTATCTAAAGGCAGGTTGGCGCACCGGGCCTTTGAAATGGGCCGAAAATCAAGGGTTCATACCCGTATAATAGGCATCAGAATTATTATCCCGATCTGATCCTAGATCTCCGGGATCCGCTCCGATATTCGGGGTGTCCAGATCCAAATCCGGACAGTAAAATAAAAGATCTGTCAAAACCAAATTCAGATCCGGACGGATCCGTATTTATAAAATATATATATATTTTTTAATTCTGTTAATAATTATATTTGATATATTAATATTTATTCATACACCTAGTTTTATAATACTATTTTTATAATATTATATTCATTACTATATTTATAAATATTGTATAAATATTTAATTTATGTATTATTCTAGAATTTTTATATTTTTAAAATTTTTATTTTTATTTTATCAACTATTTTAATGAATCCAGATCCAGATTCGGATATCTACGGATAGTATGATATATAGACAGATAGAATCCGGATACCGAAAGCTCCAAATTCGGATCCGAATACTAAATCCACGGATCCGACGAATCCAAATCTGGATCTGGATATCCCAAATTACCCGGATATCCGGATCCGTCCCAGCCCTACGTGTGAATGTTCAGAAACAATTGTCATTTAGTTTCGCACAACAGGTGGATCGAAACTGAAACGTGTTTGCGTCCCAACCACGTCTCATTACCACCCGATTCCCAAACTCTAAAAAACAATTTTACGTTATGATTTAAGAATCTTTAAATTTAAGGTTTAGTAATGTTTTTTTCTTCGAGAAAACTTTATACTGAACTTCAAAATCTATATTTTATATTTTAGTTCTTAAAATTGATAAAAATCAGTTAAAAGCATACATTGTGTATAATATAAAATCTGCAACAAAATATTCGTATAATACTATTTGAATTTATTCAATATGAACATAAAAGAATCTTGAGATAAAAGACTTCAATAATAAAAACAACTTAATCAAAACCAAAATTTATATGGATAATACTTTGAAGATTTTGGAATTTTTAACAAAATTTACATAAGTTTTAGCAATATTGTAATATTTGATCTTTATATATAACAGCTAAACTATAAAATATATGTATAATTTTATGAGATATGGAATTGTAAGGATAAAACGATAAAATAAAATGTTGATATATGAAAGGAATATAAGTGTAAGGATTTAAGAATATAAAATCTCAAATATAAAGTTTTGAACAGTAAAATAGTATGTCTAAAGTTTCACAATTTAAAGTTTTAAGTTTTAAGGTCTTTTTGGAACATACATAACTTTATATATATTTTAAATTATGTTTTTTTCGAAAATGCTATAAGTGAATGTAGTCTACTAGTTTTGTTGAGCAAACTATAGGGGAGTGAATTTATTGGTGTGGTCTAATTGAGTTGCACCATGATATACAATAAATTCTAAACAGTATATACCATCAATCATATAAAAGAAAGATTGATACATATATATAGAAGTTAAAAAAGCATACGCATGTCAAACCATAATGGTTATTATAAGTGATGTTTAACCATATATTTTATATTATTTAATGATAAGTAATTTAATTTTACCTCCTACCAATACTAATAAAACATGATATTTTAAGAATTTTTTTTTATTTACATGATATATTACTTTGTGTAATTGTTATTTACTTATTATGCAACAATTTCATTTAAATTATAATTGGAACACAAAAATTGGCATAACCATTATATTTACCTATAATGGTGATGATTGATTCGACTGTGGCTGTAAAAATTTAGTTGTAAGTAAATTGGTTGTAACCGTAGAGTTGTTACTGTAGATTTTTTTTGCAGAGACTTTTGTTGTAGTTAAATTTGCTGTAGTTGTAGTTGTAGACTATATGTAGTAGATATTTAAAAATGAAATATGTGGTGTATGTATTAAATAATTACTTTTTATCAACTAAAATAATTTATATTAATGATTTTTTATGAATTATCAAAGTTTACGGTTATTTAAGATGTGATAGTTAAATAATATTTATGTTATTTAAAATAGTTCAGTAATTTTTAAAACACAAAGAATTAAATTAAATTTTATAGATGTTTTTACTATGATTATCTAATTTATTTGAAATTATAAATATTTGTTTTTTCATTCTACAGTTTCTACAACATATAAAATAAAGATGTGGGTTTTTTTTTTAAAATACATGAGAAAAATGATTTAGTTTTATTTTGTTGTACCTTTAAAAGTAAAGCTAAAGCATGATTGGTAAAATTAATAGAAATTTAATGTAGGTTTTAACTTTAAAAATAAAGGTACAACATAATTGGTAAAATTTACTGCTTTAAAAATAAATAAGAAGCTAAAGTAGATAGATACAATTCAATCAATCATCTACAATATCTAGATTTTGCTAATGCTCATATTAATACTCCTTTGTCACATTGACATTTTCACAGATTAAGAAAGTGACAAAAATATATGTAAATTGTTATTAATTACAATTTTCTGACAACAGTATTTGAGATAAATAAAATTATTTATAAAATAAATGCAGTTTACAATTAAATTTTAATTGAAAGTAAGTATAATTTGCATTGCAATTGTAAACTGCATTTTTATGTAACAAAAAATGGTATAATGACATTTATTATAAAATAGAGGAAATACAAATTTTGATATATTTTACACGTGGGTTTCTAAAATATAAAATCAAGATATATAGTTTTGGTTTTTATATAGCCCACCGCACCACTAACAATTTTAATGGCATCATAAAACTCCCTTGATATTTTCTTAGTTGTACAGCTACATGATAGCTACAGTGTGATAATCCAGAAAAGCACTCATCCATGTAATATCTCTCTTCTATGACAACATTTAATACACAGTATAAGATATAGTTCATCAATATATGTGGTTTTTGCTTTCGATTAATCTGTGTGTCCCGACCTATAAAAGGGTCTAAAGACTATAAACTAATTCCCAAAAGAAAGTATAGTTCATGGATATAAAATTTTCTAGATATTTAAATGAACCATAAACAATAGGTCTCCATCTGTGTGACCACATGATGAAATAGTAGTGGAAATCGTTGGAACCCATATAATTTAGCAATTCAAAGCCCGCATCACCACTAGACGTACAGCATTAATATTTTAATTTGCACACCTGTTGAGTAACAATTTTACGCTTACAACTACAAATTTGGATTTAAAAAATGTGTTGTAATAATATTTTGAAATATAAGCGTTAAAAAAATGTGCGAGATATAATAATCCCAAATTAAATCTAGTTTTGGTATTTCTCCATTAAGAAAATACAAATAAAATATAAATGGCGAAATAACATATGATTAAACCATGGGCGATTTGTCAAAAGAATTCAAAAATTTACCTCATATTCAATTAAATATAAAAGTAATCTAAATGGTGAACTGTGTTATATTTTAGAAGATTTTCATATGTTATACAGTGATTAGTCAAAACTTTTTGGTTATCAAGTGGACATTTAATTTGTGTTTTAGTAGATTTCAAACAAGTTTACTTGATTTAGGATATAGTAGAGTTTTTACGTAGTTTACTAAAATTTGAGATTACATAGTTTTAAACTAATTTTAGTTTTTGTATGCATAAATTAAAATAATAATCTTCAAACTAGTATTCAACAATTATGATATCATATATTTAAACTATATGAAAAATAAAATAAATAAAAATAACTAAATTATCAAAGTAGACTTTCAAAAGTGTCTACATAGTAGATATCAGACGAAATCTATTTCATAACTTTAAATTTAGTAGTATTCAAGAGAAGTCCACTACATTTTAAATTTAATCTTGTTACAATTTTTTGTCTATTCATATAAAGAAAATTTGGAAACTTTTCATGTTTATCATATTGTGTGTACTATTATTCATGTTTATTTTCACTGTGGACATTTTCACAAATACATTTTTCATCAAGTGATAAAAGTTTTGTATACTTTTATTATATATAATATTTATTTAAGTAAAAACAATTACATAGTTTTTGAATTATACATTTTCAAATTCGAGCTATTTATAATTTTTTAAAAAATTTCTTTTTGAAATTCGAAAAATTCCTTTTGAAACTAATTAAAAGAATTTAAAATTTTTAAGTATTATATATATATATATATATATTTATTTATTAGAATCTTAAACTCCACATTCCAAAATCCTACCCCAGTCCCTAATTCTAAACCCTAAATCTAAGGTTATAAGTGTTATAAGTGTTGCTAATAATGCTTACAGTAAATGAGAAATTAGATTAGAAATTCAAAAGACATAAAAAGTAACATGAAGAAAAACGAAACCGTTGATTCCACCGACATTAGTAAAAAGGGGTTAAAATGGTAACACATCCTACTGCTGTCTGCTGATATATATAAGATCGAAGTGTCGCTGAAGGCATAAGAACCAAAATAAGAGAAGGACGACATGGCCAGAGAGAAGGAAGAGACGACAACAGAGGAGCCACTTAGCCCGGTGTCACAGCTGTTCGTTTCACCGAGTGTCTATAGCATCATTGTCTTTACTTTAGGCTTTAAGACTAGATGCGACCCAACTGCCATTGTTGAAGGTATCAACAACACATGGATCAAGCTTCCCCGCTTCTCTAGCAAAGTGGTAAAACTATTATATTATTTTACATCTCTCTATAAATATCTAACCATTTCAGTGTAGTCTTATATATTTCACCTTGTTGGATGATTTTGCTTACGTATATATCTATATAGGGAATTTTCAAAAATACTTCTATAAATTACTGTTTCTAAAATTATATTCGTTAAAAGAGTATTTTAATACATTTTATGTAAAAATGTTCCCATGATTATAAAGTAATAATATATATATTAATTCATAAGTAATTAAAATAATATATTAAAATATAATTTTAGCATTGTTGTATCTTGATAAAATATCATTAATGCTCACTTCTTTATTGCATCAACATGTTCTAGTGATGTTTATACTTTTGATATGAATCCAACATTATAAGAAGTTTTAGCCATTATGATTATTTTAAGTATATGTTTTCAAATGCATCATAGTTCACTTTTATAACATTATGATTACTTTTACGTGTATGTTTTCAAACGCATCATAATTTACTGTATATATAACAATTATCTTTTATCAAACATTCTCGTTCATAATATGTATAATCAATCATCCATTCGATCATAAATAAAATGTTTCAGGTGATGGATGATAAGAAAAATGGAAAAGCGGTTTGGGTTCCTGTTAGTATTCGAGTAGAAGATCATGTTGTTGTTCCCGACCTTGATCATTCCAACATTGAGAATCCTGATGAATTTATAGAAGACTATACGTCACATCTGGCCAATAACCGAATGGACATGTCCAGACCTTTATGGGAATTTCATGTTCTGAATATAAAGACATCAAATGCAGAATCTTTTGGTATAGGGAAGTTCCATCATTCACTGGGCGATGGTATGTCCCTTATGTCTCTTCTGTATGCTAGCTCACGAAAAACATCAGACCCCGACGCTTTTCCTACTACTGTGACTACAACAAAACATGTTGAATCCAAGAATATTTGGTGGTTGGTTGCCAGATTTTGGTTTATAATAATGATCTTTGTTACAACTTTTGTTGAGATGTGCAAGTTTCTCCTTACACTATGTTATTTGAGGGATACTAAAACTCCTCTTGTTGGTAAATTCGGAGATAAAGTTCAGTATAGAAAGGTTATCCATCGGATAATAAGCCTTGATGATGTCAAGTTCGTGAAGAACACAATGAAAATGGTAGATATATAAGTATTTACAATTATCATTTTTAATATATGTTGTTTGTTTCGTTTTCTTATATTAATAACTTCAGAATTTGTCTTTCTTGTAGAAGGTGAATGATGTTCTTCTTGGAATGACACAGGCAGGTCTCTCAAAATATCTGACTAAAAAATATGGTAAGTTCATATTCCTTAAGCATACAATTTACATTATCAATATCTTCTTTTCTTGCAGAAAACTACAATATTATAGGAATAGGGATAACTAATTCATATATTTGATATATTTAAAAGACGATAAAAATCCAATGGCCGGGAATAAGAAACAAATATTAGACAAAACCCGTCTTCGTGGTACAGTAGCTGTAAATCTAAGACCAGCTACAAAAATCGAGGTAACCCAATATAAATATTACCTTTTTTTTCTTTTTGAGGAAGTATAACTATTATCTTCCAAAACAATAATTTAAAAAAATTAGAATGCAAGAATTTGATTAAACATAAAACTGTAGGACATTGCTGATATGATGACAAAAGGATCAAAATGTAGATGGGGAAACTTCATAGGTCTTGTGGTATTTCCTTTATGGATAAGATGTGAGGACGATCCCTTGGAATACGTTAGGAGAGCCAAAGCTACTATGGATAAGAAAAAATCTCCATGGAACCACTTATATCATATGGCATCGTCAAATTAATCATGAAAATATTTGGGGAAAAGGTAAAAATATAAAACTAATTAGTATTAACTTTCCATCCATATGTTTAAGAACGTACATAAAAAATATAGCAACTAATTTTGAATGACAGGTAGTGGAAGCTATTGCAAAGAGGATGTTTGGTCATACAACAATGACATTTTCAAATGTGTTGGGTCCACACGAAGATATAAGTTTTTTTAACCATCCCATGTGTTATATCGCAGCAAGCGCACTGTTTGGACCACACGTAAGTATAATTCTAATCATGCCACACTTGTACTTTTTGGTTAAGTATAAATTTCATTTGTCTCTCTTTCTTTTAAAATCATATGGAGTTTGTATTGACAGTAACTTATAACATGCATGTGTTTATTTTTGTTGTTGGACTAGGCTCTTATAATCCATTATGTAAGCTACGTAGACAAGCTTGTCATCAATCTAGCTGTCGACACAGCAGTGATTCCAGACCCTCATTTACTATGTAATGATTTGGTAGAGTCGCTTAATATCATCAAACTTGCTGCCTTGGAGAAAGGGCTTCAAAAAATGGAGGTTTGAGTCATGTATCACCAGATCTTTGTCTATGTTAAGAAAAGGCTGTGAAATGTAATGTTACTTGATCTTGGTTTGTATTAAGTTATGTTGGTGTGTAATAATATATACTCAAATTTAGCAGCTTAAGAATTTTTTTATAATACAGATTCAAATTTATATTGTGGTGACACAAACATAAATTAATACAAACCACTACACTAAATGACATGGTCGAATGTTTAGGAACAGTCTAACCTTTGCAAGGTAGATTCAAGAGTGTTGGTTTGAACTGATGAATTACCTTTAAGAGCCTTAGGATTTCGATTGATATATAAAGCTTGGAGCGAGCTAATGTGTTTGAGTTCTGGAAATCGAATTCGACTTACATCTTAACAGCTAGGTGTTTCTCCCACACATGTCGGTATAATATTTCAATCATTTTCGTATGAACAAAGCTTAAATAGCTTAAGAGTACTAATCCAGGTAATTATTGTCACCAATTAAAAATTGGCAATGACCTATACTGAATAGTTGAAGTGTAAACCCATCCTCATATAGATTTTGTGACACATCATATTCATGTGATTGTAAATTACTTTAAATAGTCAAAATAAAATTAGAAGAAATAACTTTAATCAGAACCAGGAGACAAAAATGGGAATTAATGAGAGGGGATTAAGAAGAGGTTTGACAACCTAACGATAGCTGATCCAATAAACCTTTTGACAAATTGAACACATAGGCTAGGGCTAAAAATAGAGTTGCTAACAAATGCAACCTTTTGAATATTGAAAATTTGTAAATGGATGGCAGTAATACCAAGTACCCCACTTGTTCTCAACCGTATTACGTTGATATCACGTTTTAATGGCTACACGCCTACACCTAACAACTGTTACTATTTCTTTTGAACACATTTATCAGCATTACAAAATAGTAAACATTTATCCTATTATACAGTCCATATCAAGTTGTAATGGACAACACCTATACCGCTATACGTAACGATTTGATTTCTAAATCACGAGATCAGCAGGGGACTACGATTGCGACGTCTTCAATTCGTCGGTTCAATTGGATTCGCTTTGGTTGGACGTAACAAATTTATCCATAATATTGCTTTGTTCATAATCATAAATAGTATGTTCGATGGCAGATTCACCAGCCTAATCGATGAAAAGGTGAACTCCATGATCTCCATCCTAGAGTGATACTTATTTGCAACAAGGGATATCGAAAACAATTTCAACTCGTAGTTATATTTAATTTTCTACCATTTAATTTTATATTTCTATTTTGTGTGCTAAATTTTATATTTCTGTTTAAGTGATGTAAAACACTTTTTTATTTATTTTGTAGTGTTTGTTATAAATTTTAATCACAACCAGTTTACCAACTTCTTTCATTTAGGATCCGAATTTTTAAGAAAAGGGCTATTCAAGTATTTCAAAGATATTTTTAACAAGACACAAGCTTTAACATCTGCACTGAAATTAAAGCATTTAATCTTCTAATAAGAGCTTAAATAATTTTAAAACTAAACTAGATCAAGATGATTATGTGAGTCATATGTTGAGATGAAGAACAATTTTCTTTTAAGCCTGGCCTTTATTTTCGCTGACGCGTCATGGAAAATACTAAACGAGTACGTGATCAATATATACATGAATATGTGATTAACCTAACGATGATCCTGTTAAATAATTAAACTCGCAAAACCATGCATGGTTAATGTAACCAAACATTTTCTTGAAGAATTCTGAAATATTTATCAGCTGTTTGAACACTCGGAGTTTGAACCAAACATTAAAAAAAATGCTTCACATCTGTGGATTATTTCATCAGTAGCGTTCTAGGTCTCTTCTTTCTGCGTACTCCATCATCTTGATCAAAGTTAAAAACATTACTTGGTAACTCCAAGAAACTGAGCAAAGCTAGGATACTTAGGCTCCCATCCTATCTCCCCTCGTGTCCCTGAGTTGTTCAGCTTCTTCCCTAAAGGACCACTGGTGCCTATAGAAAAACAAACATTTCTCAATCTCTAAATGAAGCTTGAGGCTCTTTCAAGACAAACCAACATGTGTCAATGACTGAAAGAAACTCACTCGTGAAACCTTTGAACTTCTTATCATACTTTCCACTTTCAGCCATCAGGTCCATCACCTCTTGCCTTGACAAAGGATGGTTATCACAGCCCAAGAAAATCCGACCTCCAGCTTTCTTCTTCATGATTGCAACCGCTAGTGACGCTGCATCCTTTATCAAAAAAAAAAAAAAAAACACATTTACAGAACTTGATAAGAGACACTATTTGTGAATGAGATATCTTATATTACATCAGCAGAACAATTCATAAGCACCTATTCAAGTCCATGGTCTTTGTACAAAAGAAAGGAGGGACCAAAAGACCACAAATATATACCTCATAGTGGATGAGATTTAGGATATGATCAGGACGAGCATCAACTATCTCCTTATTCAACCAGTAATTATGTGCACCTCTAGTCTCTGTGTATGAAAAAAAGTTCAGGAGAAACATAATGCTCAAAAAGCCATGCAAGTCACTATTTGCTGCTCATTGAGCTCAAAAAAGGATATGTAAAGGCCTGCAAGTCTGAGGACAGTCCCTCCACTTTCCAACACTACTGCTTCAGCTCTCAAAAGCACATCGGTTTTTGGGCTCTTTCCTAGTGGCACTACTGGAGAATCCTGCAACAACAGTGGAGAGGAATACAGTTATTGGAATGGTCTCGGATATTTAAAATGTACTAATTCAGGAACTGAGATGAACCTCGTTGCATTCTCCATTATCAAAGCAATCATAAGGTGCAGAACTAGAAGTGAATATAAACGATCCTTCGCCATTCCACTTTGATGCTGCCGTCCTAATCCGTTTGTAACGCACAAACACAGACACATATTGAATCAAGGCAACATGATATTACTTTTCCATAGCTAATAAAGTTAACAGCACGACTGCATGAGAGACCTTTTTTTCTTGTGGAACACAACTAATAGACTCTTGAGTTGTTGAAACTAAAGTGATTTTTCTTGTAGTTTTTTTTTACCTGAGCTCAGCGGCGTAATCAGGACTTTGTGAAGGAGGAGCACAAAAGATGACATAGGAGAACTTGCCATCAAATTCAGTTCCTTTAATTGCTGGTTTGATACCCAACTTCTCTAACTCATCATGATGGTTTGGTGTTGCTGTCTGCCCAATGATTTGACAATCTGGATGTTCCTGCTCCAACACACATAACTCTCCAACTCTTTAACTTCCACATTAAAAAAAAAGAACATAGTTCTTAATATCATAAATGTTGTGAAGAGAAAGAACTAGTCAATACCCATAAGACCATAACATAATTGATAAACACTCAAGACACAATAAAAGGAGTTACCAGGACATTAAAAGAAAATTAAGAGTCTAGTCAAAGCTATGTCGAACTATCAAATTCAGCTCAGTCCCTGTAGAAATTATACCTGTCTCCATTTTTCTGCAACTAAGCGTCCAAGAACACCTGGTCCAACAATAAGCAAATCGTTTGCACCAATTGAAACATGAGACTGGACCTTCAAGCCATCAGTTGTCTCACCTTCACACAAACAAACATAACCCACGACAAGGGCACACAAAAAAAACATATAAAACGGTCAATACTTGGAGATAAAGAATCACAAAAACCTTAGTGTGCCAATTACTGTAATTGATTCTACTCAGAGCTTAACAAGTTTGTGTACTAACCATCTAGAAAAGAAAAAAAAAAGATAATCATAAAAGTCAACGAAAGGTTTTACTTTATCCTTATAACATGAAAAAGCCGAAAACAGAACAGAGGAAGAAACAGAGAGTTAGGATACCAATGGTGGAGGAGGAGGAAGAAGAGGCTTGTATAGGAGTCACCATCATCGAAGACGCTGATAGTGACAAGGAGAAACTGGGTTTGCCCTCCTCGCGTCTCAAAGCAAACTTTTTTGAATACAAAGATGCTAAAGTCGACTGCTTTGAGAACAGAGTCGATGGAATTCTCGAACTGATAGTCGGAAGTGAGATGCAAGAGATAAATCCCATCAAGAAAAAGCTTTGCTTTTGACGAAGAAGATTGGATTGTTAGGTAAATGGATACTTTTGGAATGTTTGCAAGTCTTCACATGTCATACATATTTTATAGATTACTAATGTATAAATCCTATTAATTTTTGTTCTTGGAGTCAGACAACAATGAGCTTGTGTCTTGTCTTTGTCCATTATGAACACAAATATGAAAACTTTATTTCCATTACATCTTTCAATGTTAAAGAGGAAATGAAGTTGTATCCGTTACATGTGAACATCTGCTTCTACACTTTCATAGAGAAACTAAGAACCTCTTCACATAAGCTCTGCCTCTTCGGTGTCTCCATCAACATCTTCAACATCGTTCTCGTCATTCTCATCAACTGCATCTGGGTCTATTCCCTGCAATAAAAATACCCCCCACAAAAAAGTTTGTAACGCACTAAAACCACCATCTTTCATCTGGATTTAGCCAAATGTGACGTTGACCAACCTTCATCAGTTTCTCCAAGCGATCTAGTCCTTTTTTGGCTGCCTCATTCTGTGGATTTATCCTGCATTTAACACACTCGTTAATAGTTTATTCGAGTAGAAACAAATGGAATTTACGCACTACTGGGTTAGAATCTCTTATATATATGTACCTTAATGCAGCTTGATAGTGTGATAAAGCATCTTGGAGCATATTCGTAGCAGCAAACACTTGAGCTAGCTTGACATGGAGAGATTCATCAGCCCAGTCCTTTAGATACCGTTCAAGTAGTGATACAGCATCTCCATTCCTCCCTTCCATTAGATGTAGGTCAGCTAGAGCTATGGCTGCTCCAAGGTACCCTGGTTCTAGCCTCAGAGCTGACTCATAGAACTTTTTCGCCTGTTTTAAAACCATGTCATTAGTCTGTCACACTCAAAAACTTCTTCTATCCATGACAACAAACAAACAAAATCCTAAAAAAAAAAACAATAAATTCTGGGTAGAATGTTTGATGTAATGAAATTGAAAAAAACCTCCATCAAAGAATAATAAGTTTTTTTTTTAACCTTTTCCCTGCCATTTGATGTATTAGCATGAACATCACCAACTAATTTCAGAGCCTTTGCTGACTGAGGCATTGCATTCATTGCTTCTCTAGCCGTATACAATGCTTCTTTGGTCTTGCCAAATGCCAGATATGAATGGACTAATCCTGAAATGTCCTCAACAGTGCAAGTTAGTTCACAATACTTGCTAAAGGTTTATACCCACCAAAACAGTACAACGATGGAAGTTTAATATCATTCTTTTTCCTCGTTAACCAGACCTTGGTATGAACGAAGATCAGACCTCAAATTCTGGGCAGCCCTGAAGGCAATCGCTGCAGCTTCTGGTCGTTTTGCTTGTAAAAGGAAGTTTCCCTGTAACATAGAATAAGATGGTGGATATACACACACACAACACTTTTACAAAAAAAAAAAAAAAAAAAAACTCACTAAACTAGCGTACCTTCACTATGTAGCCGGGTATGTGCCTCTCATCTACCCTGATACTCTGATTTGCATAGTCAAACTCATCAGAAATCACACAAAAGATTTAGCACAAAATTTCAGTTAGCAGCAAGCTAACCTTCTCAGCATAAGACAATGCCGTCCTTTGATCTTTCCTTTCCCATAGTACAGACAAAGCCACAAATACTTCTGCTCTGGTATGATCAATACTTAACAAATCGTGGACGAGCTTGTTTAGCCTGGAATAATCGCATTTCATCTGTAGCAGCATCGCATACTCATCCATACAGGTAAGCGTGTACGGATCAATTGATCGAACCTACAAAAGCTTCTATATTATTATGCACATTCCTTTGATTTAAGGAAGTTGAAAGAAACATATTGATGCGGTGATTACCTTCTCAAATCTCATTATGGCCTCATCATTTTTCCCAATAATAGCTTCTACCTATGCAAATGAAATAGATGATGGAAGAGGTCATTAATTACAAAAATGATGTCAATCAGCTTCAGGGAAAACATTAGTCAGCTCTAACCTTTGCTGTCTCAGTCAACAAGTGTACGTTATTTGGAAAGCGTTGTAAAAGTTCAGCAAAGAGTTCCAGCGCCCCTGAGGAAACACATAAACATTGCACACTATCCAGTAAGGCATATATATATCCGATTAATCATTGCAGCATGTCCTCAAATTAAATATAAGAAATGAAATCTACAGGTCTAGACACGAAGATTCAGAAGCTATATCTCATGCATTGTAGGCATGTGCATCCCAAAAAGGAAATAGAGAGCTACCTTTGTAAGCATGTGAAGCAACACAACACTGGGCTTCTACATATCGCTGTGAAAATGAAGAACAAATCAGCTTGAACACATGATTTATGAGTTTAGCATCTCACATGTTACAATTTTGTAAACACTGTTGAAAGAGTAATCTTACCTGCAACCAACGGGTAGGATCAATCTGATCGAGCGAAACCTTTGTACTTCTGCTTGAAGTCTGAAATGACCAACAACATAACAAGTTACATAGATTTTACACGGAAAAGGTAATTGCAAAATAAAAGCAACTGGTAAGAAAAAAACTCGTAGAGAGGGACCAACACCTGAGTAAAAGCTGATATGATATCCTTTGCCGTGGCTCCAAGTTCAGCTAATCCTATGATGGCTTCGAGTACATAAGGACATTGCCTGCAGAGATTTAAGATTTAAGATTTAAGTTTGTATATATATATATATAAAGAGTCCATATGTGTTGAATTGGTATTTATGAAAGTGTTTCTATGTTAGGGAACGTTGGGAAAGAAAATGAGAAAAAAGGACCTTAAACACTCTTTATAAAAAGCAATAGCACCACGGTTATATCCAGAATTTCGATGAAGCTTTGCCATCAGTATATTCATCTCCAAGCTCCTTGTCTTGACAGATTCCATCTGGCAAAGAAAGAGAAAAAAGTGAAATAATAGATTATAACTAATAGCAATGTTTGTGGACAAACAAAATCCAGAAGACTAAACAAACCTCGATGAACAAGAGAGAAGAGACATACCTCGGCGATGGCAGCTTTGGTTTCACTAAGAGCAAAGTGAGACGAAGCAATCTTGAATCTCACCTAAGAGAAAAGTTAAACACACATGACATGAGCAGAGTGGAGCTCCTCCTCATCACCTCAAATCATTAAATCTAAGAAGATCAACAACACTTAACTTTACCTCGTTCTCATTAATAGCAGAGACACTAGAAGCATTCACAGAGGATCTGGTAGATAAAGATAACGAGCTCCTCGAAATACCGGAGCTTTGCTTAGGAATCCTTGCACAATGATGCAACGCTTGCTTGTACGTATGCTAACCCAAAAACAAAAACAAAAAATAAAACACAAAGTTCGTAACTTTACATAACTACCGAAACATAAATGATCTTACGATAGCTCTCCGGTACTCTCTCTGATGAAACAGAGCATCTCCAAGTAGAATCTGGAATAAAGATTCAAACTTTCAATAAGTAATATTGGAGGAGGAGGGGGGGCTACTAGAATAATGTAAAAGTAATGGACGGAGGGTTTAAACCAAAGTCTCCGCCTTTAGATGAGGACTCGCTTCGGCGCTAACAGTAGAAGATGAAACGAGGAAGCATCCCTGAGAATTTCAGAGGATTTTTTTTATTTATGAGATGAAAACTAGGGATTTAGAAGAAGAGAGTTCAAAAGCTTACGAGCATTTCAGCGGAATCGTAGAGTCCATGCTCCATTAGAGTGGCGATCTGATCCTTTGGAACATCCATTTTTTGTGAGAGAGCTTGTTTGTGGGGGTTTAGTGGCGATGGTGTGAGGCTTTAGTGAGAGCTTTTTTCTTCGGAGAGTAAACGATGAAGAAGGGGATGGATCCTTCCACGCTCGCTTCTTCATTTTGAAACAAGCCATCTTGTTGCCGAACCGAAATTAACCGAAATTAACCGGTTATCTGGCTGAAATCTAACTCGGTTCATTAGAATCCAATTGGGTCGGATTACAAAGAAGAAGAAAAAAGGTGAATAAGTAAAATGTTGTTGTGTGGGTTTGGTTTCACTAATCTTTTTCTGGCTCTTGTAGTAATCAGTTTGGTTCGGTCCGGTTTCTTGTTGGTCCTAAATTCATATCGGATTTGCTTGCATATAACTGAGGACTATAGAGTTTGTATTGTCATTTGTTGATTTTATTGATCACATTGGTATTTCTACTTTTTATACAGAGTATTGTTACAGGGAATAGAGACTAGAAGAGGTTATCTAATACACTAATCTACTTTAGACAACAAGATATACTAGTAGTTATTATCTAGAATAATACATAACTACCCAAATAAGGATGAGACGGTTGCCTTGGGGTTAAGACACAAATGTAAGGTGTTCAAGAGTAATAGAGTAGGAAGGAAGGAGAATGTTGTGATGGTGCAAGGTTTATAGGTGTGTGGGTTTACTTCTTTTAAAGTTGGTGCGTCTCTTCTTAACTTGTTGGTGGATGATTCTCAAAAAGATGACTGACACTTGCACTTTTTACTTACATTAGTCGAATGAAACTTTTTTTAACTAAATGTATGTCTCTTAGTTTTCTAGTAATCCAACTTCAAGTTCTTGGAATCCAACGCTTTTCTTCACCTCATCAAGGACCACCTATTTTCAACAACATTTAAATGAATAAATGTTAAAAAAAAAACATTTTGATACTAATGATGTCATTCGGATATGGTAGAGTGCGTGTGTGACTTGTAGACTTTTGTAGTTTAGAACTTGTCAAACAAATTTTTTGTTTCTGCAAGTAGTATAACTTGTAGACAAGATCAATTTTCTACGTGGTAATCAAGACTATAACGAATGGCCATGTCCCCTGAGGTGAAGCGCGTTTCTTACAATTCGTATGTTACAGAGAAGCTTGTTTGAAGTAGAAGAAAGTAACTGAAAATTTTCATTAATGTCTCATTTAAACCACTTTTACCTTAACGGCTCCGGCCAGAGATAAGCCGGTGAGTAAAATAACAAAAATATGTATTAAGGAAATGAAAGAGAAAACGTGTTGTTGGATTAGTCTATCAAACAGTAAGCAAGGAAGAGGCTGAAAACAAGATTAAGAAAAGAATAAATAAAAAACGTCTATGGGTTGGTATTTGGTAAGCGGCAAAATCCAGCTGCCATACCTATTTGACTTCCTCATTAGATCATGCTAAGCTCGTCTTCCTCTCTCTCTCTCTCTCTCTCCAAAACTTACTTTAAATCTCTCTCTCTCTCTCTCTCTCAATAATGAACATGAGCAACCTCATCACAACATGAATAACTCTACACCAGGTTTCTTTCTCAGCATTGTTACCATATTTCTAATCTTTTTTCTTGAATATATTGTGTCTTGCAAAAAATGCCAAGATATTGTGGTAATAGGTGGAATTTTGACTTTGCTTGATTTCCATTTTTGTCATTGTTAAATCATCTCTGATCGCGTGTCTTTCCTTGTGCTTTTGTTTCATTGGGGGTATTTTTTTAATATAGTGAGGCGATTGGTTTCATCAAAGGCAATGAAATGTTTCTACTTCAACAAAGACAAATCTCATGATAATGAAGCTAAGACGAGAAAGTTTGATTCGTTGCAAGGATCAGGGTCTGAGTTTAACTCAAGTACAACAAGTACTACTACTTCCATCACTTCTTCCTTGCACGTCCTCTCTGAGACACACAGTAACAACCTCAAAGTCTTTGCCCTGGATGACCTCAAGACCGCAACCAAGAACTTCAGCCGGTCATTGATGATCGGCGAGGGTGGCTTTGGTGGTGTGTTTCGTGGCATCATTCAGAACCCTCAAGATCCTCGTAAAAAGATTGATATTGCTGTTAAACAACTTAGTAGAAGAGGCCTACAGGTAAGTAAAGCTCCTCTCTCTTGATTTAGTTTGGTTTGAACATGTTAATATGTTTTGGTTTGGTTCTGACTGTATAGGCCGGACCTGAGATTTATGAGATTACAAATATAATTTAGGTTCATTTTGATATAAAAAATCGATAATTTGGTAGTCGTGCGACCTATATATAATATCTCTTTAAAATATAGGAGATAATAATGTGAATGTTTCATCCAGCAATGCAGCGTCTTAATGTCTAAACAACATAACCACATATGTATTGACAGGGGCATAAAGAATGGGTGACAGAAGTTAACGTATTGGGAGTAGTGGAGCATCCAAATCTGGTGAAGCTGATCGGTTACTGCGCTGAAGATGATGAGAGAGGGATCCAACGGCTACTAGTTTACGAATATGTACCAAACAGAAGCGTTCAAGACCATTTATCTAATCGTTTTATAATCACTCCTCTCACTTGGTCCGCAAGAATGAAGATTGCTCAAGACACTGCTCGAGGACTCGCTTATCTTCATCAAGGCATGGAGTTTCAGGTCTCCTTTCTTCATACACCATGATCACATATTAATAAATTTAAACCATTCTTGTATATGTTCTTGAAACGTATTATATATATTCATGCAGATCATCTTTAGAGATTTCAAATCTTCCAACATTCTTCTTGATGAGAATTGGAATGCTAAGCTCTCTGACTTTGGACTGGCTAGAATGGGACCTTCCAAGGGAGTCACTCATGTCTCCACAGAGGTAAAGACAGCTCACTAAGTAGTTAAATACTTATCTTCAAATGAAACCACCATCGTAAGTAAACTGTGTTTTTCTGGAGTTATTTATTAAATCAAAGTATACCAGTAAAACAGCTTAGTGGATAAGAAAATTATTCTAAAACGAAAAAGAAAATTTTATTTTAAGACTGTATAAATATAAGTCTAAAATACTATTTCCCCTGTTTTATAATGTAGGTAGGTTTATCTAAGACCATCTCCAATATATTTTGTTATTTTCACCTCTATAATAGAGGTGGAATATGCTTCTATCATCCAATGTATTTTTCTAAAATAGTAATCTCAATTTTATAGAGTAAAAAATAGAGGAATGTTATTTTTTCCTATATAAATAAAGAAAAAAAATAGAGATTGGAGCATTTTCACCTCTAAATGCTATTATAGAAATGAAAATAGTAATGAGTTGGAGATGCTCTAAAAACACAAAAATTAATAAAGTTGTTATGTTTCAAAACAATATTATTAAGTATACAGATTGGATATAACTTAATCAATTATCAATAAATTATTTAATTTGAATCGTCGCATTATATCCAATAAATGTCTTATCCAGAAATATAAAAATTATTTAAAATTTTGAAACAAAAGTTTTTCCTAGAACTATTTACAATATGAAACAAAAGTAGTATAAATTATTATTCCAAGAATCAATATACAAACTCTTTTTAAAAAAAAACATTAATACAGAAATTCTAAAACGGATATTTACCTGAATTTTGTTCTTGTTTTTTCGTCTTTTAGTTCACAACAAACTGTAAATCCACCAGGTTGTAGGAACTATTGGTTATGCAGCGCCTGAGTATATCCAAACAGGACACCTCACGGCCAAAAGTGACGTGTGGAGCTACGGAATCTTTCTGTATGAGCTCATCACAGGGAGACGACCGTTCGACAGAAACCGCCCAAGAAACGAGCAGAACATCTTGGAGTGGGTCAGGCCTCACTTGACTGATATCAAGAAGTTCAAGATGATCATCGACCCAAGGCTTGAAGGAAACTACTACCTCAAGTCGGCTTTGAAGCTGGCTGCAGTTGCCAACAGGTGTTTGATGGTGAAAGCAAAGTCAAGGCCAACGATGGGTGAGGTTTCAGAGATGTTAGAAAGGATAGTTGAGACTTCAGGCGAGGTTTCTCCTGCTCTGCCACTGGTGCAGAGCTTGACGCCTAAAGATGCGTTTGAGGCGTCAAGGAGAGAGAGAGTTAGGAGAAGATTCGTTGAGCTTGTAACTGGGGTAAATGGTTGTCCTAATCTGCCTACTTGGTCTCCTAAACTTGTCACTTCTCTTTGATTTTGATTTTGATTTTGATTTTTGAGACAGAACATAAACAAACAAACAAACAACAGCTCAGCGTTTGTGTTATGCAAATATTGTTGTCGTTATTATAAAAATAACAAGCTTTAAATTAGGGTTTTAGCTATCTTCTTCCACACGGTACTCTTCATCAACCGCCGTGACGAAACCCTTAAAATCCTAGCTTCCTCTTGGACTCAGAGACATTCTTATGTTGATGTTTACATGAAATGGAAGAATTATGCTTACTTTGATTACATAGAACACATTATCCTGATGATTACCTTGAGTTCCAAGAGATGAATCTTGATTCTTCTTTCAAATTTGTGGATATGGAAGATGGAGTTTAGCTGTAAACTGTAATCGATAAGAGGTTTTGTCTGCAGAAGAGTGCAGTGAAGAAGAGAAGAGGGGGAGACTATTCAGAGATTGAGTTTCCTCTGTTTCCATCATAAGGCTGTAGATTGAGAGTTAAGATTGGTTAAAAGGGTTTAAACAGCTTCCTCAGAGGGTTCACAAGGCCTTTGAGAGACATCCACAAATCTTTTACTTGTCCATGAAGAACAAGACTTGTACAGCTATTCATGAAGTGCCTTAAAGCCAGTGTAGAAACCCATCATGTGTTAGCAGTGAGGAAGAAATACATTCAATTGATGAAGAACTCAAAAGTTGATTCTCAAGAGTAGGAGTAGTTACAGGTATTCGACTGAAATGACTAGAGAATGATATGGATTTTGATGGCAAAAGCAGAATCTTTATTACTCAAATACATCATTAACGTATTTGTTTCAAACCAGTCTAAACATGCAGATGAGCAGTCATCCCTCAGAAAAATATAAAAGCTGTGTGTGCAAGAATGAGTTTGCTATATGAAAAAAAAGAAGAAGAAAAAGGTGTTCCCAAGAAGACAAAACGGGTAAAGAGATTTGTATAAGAAGAAAAGAGATTTTATGTTCAGCTGCTCAGTTTCTGAATGATCTTGGAGAGAGCTGAATATGAGCCAATAACAGAAGATATGCCTCCTACTATGATGATTAAGACACACAGCAGCATCTACAAAAACAGACCAAAAACCCATTTCAATGAAGTTTAAAACAATAGTTATAAGTTTTAAACTGATATAAATACAGAATTGCTAAAGAACAATTACCTGTGTCCGGGTAACTTTTCCCTGTACGATGCTCAAGAAACAAGCTGGTGGAAGTATTAGCGTCTGCACAAAACAAAGTATGAACTTACGTATACATAAAGTGGTGTCAGGTTATTATTATGGACAAGGAAAAGATATAGCTTACGACGAGCATTGTCAACAAGGATCCAATCAATGACATGACAAGACCTACAAGATTTTTGAGTGTTAACCACTAGCAAAAAGGTATGATTCCGAAGAAAATGAGCCATTACATCAAGGATCTTACCAAAGAAGGGAATGGAAAGACCGACAAGCAGAGTAGAGAAGACCAATGCAGTTCTAATGGCAATGGCGTACCAATGTGACTTGTTATGTCTTTCTGGTATCAGTTCCTCAAGACTCAGTGCTACTGGAGATATGGTCAAAGCATATGTGCTTTCTTTTGTTAAGGGGACACACAAAGATAAATTTATGCAAGTTAAACAGTAAAAAAGAAAACTATTTATAAGTATTTTTATTGGAAAGGATATTTGGTAAATGGATTCACCACCTGAGAAAATAGATAAAACAAACCGGTTTTTAGTTCTCATGTGATCTAACATGCAATCAGTAGTGCAATGAAAACATGTTTGATCTACTTACCGTAGTCCACACAGCAATCTTAGTTGCAACCAAATCTTGAGGCAAGTTTAGAGTAAACTGTGATTCTGTTGCTTCTCCAAACATTGTATAACCCATAACAGCAACACCGGCATACATCAGAGTACAAATACCAAAGCTGCAAAAAACATTATCAATCATTGTGGTATCTAAAAAAAATGTAGAGTTAAGAGGAGATTCAAGAAAGTGTCATGATAAGCTTACCATGTCAAGAGAACAGCAGGGTATTGAGTTGGTTTAGCCATAGAAGTATAAATATTGGGGAAAACAGCATGTCCTGAGTAGCAGTAACCGTAGAGCCCTATAGCTACAGGTAAAGTTGACAAGTTTAATGTAGTTCCTTTGCTGTGGATTCCAACATCATCTACCAACCCAATCCAAAACAAACACAAAACCACTAGCACCGATGCAATCACCCCTCCAGCTAGAAAAAAATTAGAAAAAAAAGTAGAGACATGTTAGGAACATTTCTAGACGTGTGTATTTTAAGTGAAGAGGATAAGAAAACAAAACTACACCTGAGATGTAACTCAGTACACTTAGATCTCTGAGCCAGACGGTGGGGAGAACAGCAAGTGTGGTTAGCAATGCAAATAGATGGCGTGCATCTAACTCAAATCCTCCAATACCGAAGGCAGCATTTGGAAACAACGAAGACAGATTATCACTCTCCAATATTATGTATTCAACACAGCACGCCTGCAAGAAGTATACAATAATACAAAAAAAAACAAGTTACATCTAAACTTAGCTGTCAGAAGATTCACTATTTAACTAACCATTTCACACTAGTTAGTAGTAAGCCTTTAATATGCTATAAGGGACCATTCAATCTAAAAATAAGTATATCTTTGCTGCTTTAGTGACATGAAAAAGCAACTTCAAAAGGAACAGATAGAAACAAAGAGAAAAGTAAAAAGTAGGTTCATCCAAATCTAGAATAAACTAATGTGAGAATCTATGGGGGCCCCTATGCCAACTTGTTTCACGACATGGATTCTAGTATTCTACATATACTTCAAGATCTCTTCTCTTGTGTTTCTTTTAACACCACTTGGAATCTCTTCACTAATGTACTTTTCTTGATAAAAAGAGCTATGTGATTGCTATTTAGAAAGTATATAAATTAAAGTCATTTGCTGGACAAGTGGAAAAGGTACTTACGTATAGCTCCAAGTAGAGTACTATCTGCAATACATAAAAAGAAGAAAACGATTAAAAATAATATGAAAACTAATGTTATCAGATTACGCTACTAATGGTGGGTAAGCTACCTAATAATCTCAACTTTTTCTTAACTATAATTTAATTTTCACTAAGAATCAAAGTAGTGTTGTCTACTAAGCACAGAGATGAACCATACTGTAATAAGAGATTAACTGACTGATCTACTTGTTGTCCTTAACTTTTGAGTAGTTCTATTTGTTCAAACGCCAAAAGGCAATTCACATTTCTCTGTGCTCCTTCACTTTTATCAAAAATAAAGGTGGATTCAATTTTCTTATAAAGGTTTTATGAGATATTATCCCCTTACCGAGACAAAGATACGTCCAGTGGTACCAAATGCAGCTTGGCCAATGTCGGGATAGGTCTCGAGGTCAGACTCACTGTCGAGGCAGTAACGCAGGAGTATTCCAGTGTAGAAAGAAAGCAAACCATATATAAACAGTATCATTAGTCCCAACCATCCTCCTTCTTTGGCAGCATAGGGCGTTGAAAGTATTCCAACTCCACATAGAACGTTCAATCCTGCACATGCCCCACATGTTACAGACGAAGAGTGATCATCATAAATTGACTAAAGGGCACAAGATAAACAATCATGTTCTTTGAACTTAGACGTGCTTGCTCTAAACAGTTTTGTGCATGTGCTTCCATGTGATGTATGACAGTAGAGTTGATTGCTATTTTGTACTTTTTCTCACGTTTTATAAAAACAAAGTTCTTCAAGTCCGTAGAACACAGTCTTAGGCCCGTACAGACACATCAGAATATGAAAGAATCTTTTTTAAAAAGCATATTCTAATACACACCCTAGATTCTTAATATGAAACAATAGAGAAAAGGTTGACAACTTTTCGTAATGATTTGCTCTCACATGTTACTACGTGCTATCATCAACTAGCCAAGCATTTTTTTTTTTAAGTTTTCTCATACACACACATAACAAAAAAAGGATCCGAATATTTTACACACCCTAGATTCTTATACTGACAATCAAACACTAGAGAAAAGTTTGGCAACTTTTCATAATGATTTGCTCTTTTAGACTTTTTTAAAACTACATAAGCATTATGATAAATAAACTCACCATTAAGAACAGCTTGTCCGTATGAGCTGTTGCGTGACATAGGAATCTCATGAGAGACCATGGATACTTTCTCGTCTTTTCGCATTGAACCTCTCCTCGAAGGAACAGGAGAGAGCAAGCCATGAGAGCTAAGTCTGTGCTTTGGTGGTGGAGGTAGTGCTTGTTCGTCTGCTTCGAGCAGAGGCTTCGTAACAGCAGGCAAAGATTCAGGAGTATGTCTTCTTATCAAAGAAGAAGACAAGAAAGAGCTTCCGAATCTCGTCACGGAGTTATTCCCTAGAAAACCGATGTTGGGAGACGGTACGCTACTGTAAAGATCAATAGACTGCCTACAAAACATTACCAAGAACACACAAAAGGACCAATTTGAGCAAAAACAAAAGTTTGTGGTAAAAATCATAAATGATTGAAAAATAAAGGGATAGAGATAGTTAGGACCTGTAACTCTGTGGCCAAGCTGTAGTGTATGAGCTTGGCTTAGTCTGCGTATGATTATCATCATCATTAGCATCGGAGGAATCAGAATGGCTTTGATCATCTCCTTCTTCTTCGTCGTAATCTTTTCTATAGTCTTCATCCTCGCTCTCAATGTATAAGCTCTGATCAGAAGTTACGTGATTCATTTTTTTTTCCTCTTGAGAGATCGAACCTCTTAAAGTCAACAGTCTCTGTTTCTGTTACAAAACAAGATTCTTCTGTAATGAGAATTCCGAGCTTTCAGATATAATGAGTCAACAGATCAAGAAAACAGACAGAACAGAAACACATCGGTAAGATTGTCGGAATCTCGAAACAAAATAGAATTTAAAGATTTAAGAGAATTATTGTTCGTGGATTTTGGTGTTACCTGAAGGTTTTTTGCGTAAGGAACCAAACAATGGTGAGCTTCTTCGGGGATCCGAGATAAGAGAAAGCTATGGAGGATATAAGAGAAGAAGCGAACGAAGGAGGGAGAGAGAGTGTCTTTTTCTCTGTATACCGATCAGTTTTACAAATAAACTCTACAGACTATCTTTGAATTAATATAAAAGGAAATATGTTAAACAAGGTAACTTTTATTTATTTACTTAAAGACTTTTCTTCCGGCTTAAATTTATTCATTAATCATTTGACTAGTGCTCTTTTTTTCCATCTAGAAAGATATTATAAATCATTAAGAGAGACTAGATTCGATCTCCGCGCTACGCGCGGATAAGTGTCGAAATTATTAATTTTAAAATCATAAGTTTTGGATTTTGTGTGGGATTAGAGTATTATATTTTCCACAATTAGTTGAAATCTGATAGTTATTAAGTACTGTAACCAATTAAAAAAAGAGTAAAAAAGTTACGTATAGTAACGTAAATAATGTAAGAAAAAGTTTAATTTTTTTTTGACATCAAGAAAAAGTTTAATTATTCTGAAAAATAAAGTCTTTGATGTAGTCCATAATAAAAATAGTCTGAAGATAAAATTAAGTTAGTTAACTTTATTTAAATAGGGTTTTAAATGTAAGGATGTGCTTACATGTTTATTTATTTCATATTATCACTTATTATTAATTATTCTCAGCATATGAATAATGTGTTCAAGTGTCCTAACATAGATTTCTCTTTAACGAAAATGATCTATAAATTAGATTATATCATTAGTTTTTTAATAGAAACTACTTCTTCCATTGATGCAGTTTTGTTTTTTAAGTAATCAACTTAAAATTCTGTACATATACGTCTGTGCACAATTCTACAATAGCAAGTTTTGTTAGTGTGTATTTGTAAGAAAGCATCATAATACATATTCTTTATACAATGGTAGATTGAATGTAATGGCAGTTAAACATGGTTCAAATTTTATCCTCTCCCAGATATCTCAATAAGTTTGCTAATTCACACTTCCCTTCCTAGAAACTTTTCTATTGTTTGTTCTCAGAATACTATGTAGTCTCGAGCTTCCATCCAGGCCAAAATACTATGTAGTTCTCAGCTTCTATCCAGGCTGTTTCTGTGTAGGGAAAAACTTTTGCCTCATAACAATATATACAAAAGTTTTTGTTTCTTTTAAATATTGATCTTCCAATACCCTTTTCTATGAGTGTGCTTGTCTGTTTGTACATGTTTCGGTTCATGAGTGGAGTATGATATTTGGAAGATAACAATGGAGGCCTTTGTTTATCCGCTATTAACCAGTTGCAATTAGTGTATATACAATGCAGTTAACAATAGTAACCAAATTTCACTGAATGTAGGTTAGCATCGGCTCCGCTATGTTATGATCACATTCGAGACGTGGAAGCGGAACACTTAATGATTGTATTTCTAAGGTTCTGTGGTCGCAATCAGGTGGTGTCAGTTTTACTTTCTCTACATTTCCCTTTATTGAATGTACACGAGAAATCTATTGTGGGTTAATCTAGTGGAAATTCAAATTTATCTAAATATTGGTTTAGATGAAAATCAACGTAAATATACGAATATTTGTTTCCGTTTCTTATTGAGCTATTGATTCTTTTGCTTTAGAAAACAAAACTAAACCATCAAATGAATATTAGTATGTTGATATATTCCACATACTAAATTTCAATCTTAGCAAGTTATTATAATTTTAGTGTATGAAAAAGTTTAGTAAACTGAATCAGAGTTGTTAAGTAATTCTCATATACATGGTGGTGAACATTGTGCACTACCATAAATCTATGAAAGATAGTAATCCTTGTTGTAGAATGTTTCATTATTCAAAATATTTAAATTAAGTGTTTTTTTTTTGCGATTGGTTATAGTTTCAATTTTTAATGAACAAATTACTAATTCTTTTGGAATGTAGACATTCGGGATCAATAACATGTTTTATTACATTAGAAAATATTATTATAATTTAAGAACTACACATAATATGGGTAGTTTATTTTTCACTTTATTGTCTCAAATATCTTCCACCACATGTGTCAGTCATACACAAATTTTCTTAGAATTTTTTTTATCGGCTATCCATTTTATCTTGAATATTATGTAGAGTGTTTTATTAAAATTATAAAATATTGTTAATCTATACATAAAATAAGAGGAAAATTTTTAATTAGAAGAGAAATTTAAGCACATAATTTATTCATCTTTGTTATGTTAATAATTCTATTTAACATTTTTAATTAGTATTAAATATAACTTTCGGTTTCAATCAATATATTTAACATTAATATAAATGTCGAAGCGGATAATTTTTTCAAAGATGATTAAATTAATTTAAATTTTCATCTAACATACGTTTCACTATTTAAAAACCAGTGAATTACTGATCTCTCATATGTGCAAGAGGAAGGGGTCAAAAGTTCTTAGTTCTCTATTTTCAGTGAAGGAAATTCTCAAAATCATATCAAATGATTTGTTCACCATACGGTTCATCATGATCTGCAGATTTGAGACATGATACCAAAACGTAAGCTTAAAAATACAAAACTTGTAGGAAAAAAATAACAGAATATAAATAT